>NC_132890.1:31551518-31621518 GCF_030463535.1 Salminus brasiliensis
GGTGTATTCAGCTTTCAGGAATGTAACTTATGTACTCCTGTTGTTTGCACACTCACACACACATGTACACAAACGTGTTTATTGCTGCAGGCGTTTCCAGTTGAAGACTGTCCTGTTGCTTCATGCTGGCATGGTAAATATAGTTTCAGGAAGATATTGTGTCTTTCAAAGGTCATATGTGGGGTAAAGCTGCATACATCCTCATTCATTCATTTGTAATTCATTCAATCTGGGTTTATTCATTTTAGATTTGGGACCATAGCAGCCCCATTATTTACATGTGTTATATCACTGTATGCCTTTATCACTTTGTAACTCCCCCAATGTCTGTGTTTTAACCGCATTCACATTTAAGGTCAAGACCTAAACGTAAGAACATGTACCTAAGCTCAAAAGAAAAAAGCATTTAGGAAATGTACTATTTATATTCATAATTAGATTCATTTGATGCTTTAACATCCTGTTTTTTGCTGTTTATGTAATCTAATTACAGTATAAATAAGAGACATATTTTTTTTTAAAAAGTAGTAAAATGAGGAAAAAATCTATATAGCTGCCTTCATCCTCCTAAAGTGCCCATATCATGCACAAAAATATTTTTGGTGAAAAAAAAAATAATTAAATGTACATACATCAGCCAATACTGTAGTTTAACCCTAACCTCTAACCCATTCATGTTGACTTCACAGGCCGCGGTTCCGCCCAGATGGCTTTATTTTAAATGAGGTATAATACAGGGCAGCCAATCAGAACGGAGGTCATTCACAAGTGTCTTTCTTAAAGGCACAATGACATAAACAGCCTGAGTGAGTACACAAAGACGTTGTAAAATAGTTGTGTAAAAGAGAATTAGATTAATTCTGATTTTGATACAAGAATCTTAAGCGTACATTAGTGGAAAAAAAATTAATTATGAATTAAAAATGTAGGATGTAGGCTTTGTTGTGACCTCTGGATTTGAGTTTGGAAGGTCTTGTTAGATGTGTCTTTCATCACATTAGGAAAATGCACCTTCATCTAAAAAGATCAGCAAGTGCTCTGCTCATTCACCTTGGAGAGGCTGTTTACCTGAGGGCAGAGCTTAAGGAGATTATAGCAAATCTCTGAAACCTCACACATTAACACAGACACATGCTCTCGCTCTCCCTCTCTCTCTTTCTCTTGCTCATCAACACATGTACACTACTCAGACACAAGGATTGATGCAATTTGTCTGTTGTAATAGATTATACATGGGGGCTTGGCCGACCTTTCTCTTGCAGATGCCGATGAGGGGCCGAACCCCCTCTCCTCTCTTGGGTGCAGGAATCTATAAATATCTTGACTGAGTCAGAGGGAGGGACCTGCAGCGTTGCACCCAACCCCCTCCCCCTCTTTCACCACACACACGCACTTAGCCAAGCAATACACCATCAAATGGAAGATCTGAGCTCACAGATGAGCAGAAGACTGAAGGCTGATAAAGGTCACCGCCCTAAAACAGAGGGGCATCTAATATAGCATGTGCTTGGTGTTGCACAAAAGCACAACAATGCCTGCGGTCAGTCACAGACTGCTGGTTTGCCTGTGCGTTTTCCTTCTGTCACAATCAGCACGTCAGACTGGGGTCCTGGAGGGATCTGATCAGCCAGCATGCACAAATAAATACAGCGCTAACAAAAGGGCCTAGACGCCTTTGTCTATGAACACTCACTAATTGCGCTTGTCAAATTTACATGCTATTAGACTTCAGCATGCACACAAAAAGGGCATGCAAATCCCCCTTTCAAAGATTCCTTTTCCACTCGCAACTGCCTCCTGCACATCTGCCTGCATCTGTCTGGCCGTCCATCCGTCTACAGCAGCCTTGCTCCTGCGCATCAGCATGCAGGTCACATAGGACTTGACTTGCTGCAGCAGCATCACCCCACGTCTCTGGCGTGAGTGTGTGTGTGAGCAGACAGTCCCATCAATAAGTGGACAGGCTGCAGTTAGAGCATGAATGAGTCACCCCCCCCAAAAAAAACAACAACAGTGGCTTAGTCTCTTTTGGCAGTCAGCACACGTCAGTTTTGCCCGCTGGATTTAGTAGAGCTACTACTTTACCACTGATCAACATTACATAATATAATATATATATAAAATATATATCTTAGAAAACACGCTTAGGTTCACTGGTGGATTTGGATAGCACCTATAATGGTAGATTGGTGATCTGTGATCTACCATTAAAGGCCAAGAAAATAAATTTTCTCATGAATCAAGTCAAGAAATAAACAGTCATTCAGGCCCTGTTCCAATTTACGCCCTCAAACCCTACATAAAAGTGCACTTCCTGAAGCTGTCCAAAGGTGGGTAAAAGGGGCCTAAGACACCCCTGCTCCCTTACTTCAGGTGACTAGTATCTGGATTGTGTCCTGATAAGATTTAGTCAAATACGCCTCTAGTCTGACATTCGGCTGCTGTGCGGGACAGAGTATGCAAATTCGATTATACAGGAAAGGGTTTGGTTGTCTAATGCATCTTGGAGAGTCGGATGTGCTACACTGTTGTAATCGCTATAGTGATCAGATCTGTATCTGGTTTAAATATGTCTTGAGTGTGTTTACACTTGGCCACTATCCAGATATAATCCTGATACTCAAGCGCTGAAGTCAAAGAGTGTACGGCAGAATTGGGACATGCTTCGCCTCACGTCCCTTCACGTGTATATGACACTGCTGCTTAAACATCAAATACCACAGCTGCTGCTACAATGGATAAGTGGTGGGAGGCAGAGAACCATTTAAAGGTTAATGCAACGTTAAAATCTCTACATAGTGCTTTTTCTGCATAGTTTTTTTAAACAATCCAAAAACCCTATCAATCTTGATCAAGAAAAAGATAATAGATTCCACTCAAAATTAAAGAGCGGAAAGACCTTTTCTCCATTTTTCAGTTGGTTTGTGTGAGGAACGTTGCGGGAACGTGGTGGAACATGGGTAACTGTGAAGTGGACTTACAAGAGGCGCACACCAAGTGCTAATAGGGGTGCTTGGGAGCAACCTTATTAGGCAAACTGACATAAATGGGACACCCCATACAACATTGCACACCCACTGGACACACACAAATGAGGGGTGACTAAAACACAAATATTTATTTTGCCTCACTGTACATTATGTGCACCTCTCTGCCATTCAAAAAAATATATTCTTACATCTTCGGCATTTAATTATGCAGAAAAATTGGCTAAGGCACATTAGCTATGGAGCAAAGTCATGGGTTTCTGCATTCTTCAAGTCTTGTGGTTCCAAAGCAAAACTTGACTATCTTTGGGGAAAAGAGGAACACTGTGTACATTTGATTTTTGGATGAACTGTACCTTTAAGGGCACAGCACTGGGGCTGGATAAGCATATTTATGAATGGAGCGCATAAGCAATCACCCTGTGTGGGTTTTCCCCTTGCCATCAGATAGCTAGACAGCCTATACCCAAGCCTTTTTAATGGGAGGAGAAGGAGGAGAAGACAGCGACATTTCTATTAAGGCAATCGCTGTGGGCTTTAACTGACGAGTTTACTATGAAATAACCCCACATGTACTATCTTTAGCATGCAAACACGACAAGCATGATCTGTACAACACAAAAAGGCCGAGACTGGGCTGTTTTATTTTCGTCGCAGCCCAAACGCAAATCCCTTCCAAAGTGCCAAAGCCTATTAAGCAATTTGCATTAGCAAGTGGGTCGAACCCCTGTCCACGCTGCCTGATTGCTTTCACGTGCAAACAATGGGCGACCTCCATTGCTGTGTCGCTATATAGGCACGCGCGGCGGGCAGCAGCCCACCTTCATGAGTGAAATGAGAGGAACAATAGGGAAAGAAAGCGAGCGAAAGCATGCACGCGTTAGTGAAGGTTTTCCTCCGTCTGCTCTCCTTCCTGCTGCCTCCCTCTTGGCTGCAGGCGGGTTCATGCTGGTGGGCCGGGCCTGAGCACCTCCACGACTCGCCACGTCTCAAACGCGCAAAGCCTCTTACAGACAGCTCCCGCCTTCCTCCTCCTCCTCCTCTTCTTCTTCCTCCTCCTACTTCTCCTCTTCCTCCTCCTCCTCCTCCCCCTCCTCCGCCTAGCCCCGTCTCACTAGCTGCAGCTGCCTCCTCCAGTCCCGCGGGCTCTGCGTGGAGGGGGATCCGGGAGCTCTGGCAGGCCGTGCGCCTCGCGCTACTCCCGCGAGCCCGCGCTTCCTCCGACCCGCTGACGCTGCCGACTACTTTCAGCGCGAGCATGAGCGCCGTCGAGACGGAGATGGAGCCCGGGGACATGGGCACCCGAGTGACCATCACCGTGGCCATCCAAGCGGCCGAGGACGAGGAGCCCGACGAGGAGGAATCGCTGGAGTGCTCCGGCAGAGGCGAGCTGCACGGCGGCAGCTGCAGCGAGGACGAAATGGCGAGGCACGAGAAATCCAGGTGGGGGAGTCTCGCGCGTAACCTAACATAACCGCACGTTATTACTAACAGGGGTGGTCTTCGGCTGAGTGGAAGCCTCACTTGGCGCTATATGCATCCACACGTTTGGTAGAGGTACAATAGGCGTGTGCCAGTGTGTCCATGCTCTCTGGGTCTGGGTTGCTGTAGCTGCTGCTGCTGCTGCTGCTTCCCCACCTGGATTTTGGTCACATGCAACACATGGTGTACACAGCACACGCGTCCGCAATCTGCCCAGTCAGTATGAACCTTAAATCTGTTGCAAGTGGCTCTCACGTCACTGTCGGAAGAGGATCTCGTGTATGTGAAAGCCGCACTTCCATGAGTGAGTCTAAAGAGGGTCTACTGTAGCCTGCTTTTGAGAATGTGTTGGTTTATACGCCATAAAATGTTCAGCCAAGCTAAATGGCAGCTGGTGTTTACTGTAGGGAGGGTGGATCGATACTGGTGTCTCGGTACGTCCGATCCTGAGGCTTTGTTTTGGACAATTCTGACTGGAAAATTTTATTTAAAAAAAATAGAAATATGCATATTAATCAATATTATTTGATGAATAGTGAATAGTATTATTGTAAATTAATGTAAAAATAATTATAGTAATTGTGTAGCATTGGAACTACTTTTCCTTACGCCCTCTCATGAAAACACACCGGCTCAGGAGGTCACACAAATTTCTCCCATGTTGCTGTGCTTTGTAATGGCAGGCATTTAGGAGTAATTTTGCTACTGCGTCTATAATACTAATACAAATTGGCTTAAATGTAATTAATGCCTAAATTTCATAATTCTTGCTGTGAAGATCCTGAATATGTAATTTTCTTTGTGCGAAAAGGCTCTTCACAGTCTTGAGGTAATAAAAATGAGTAATATTGGCCTCCTGTTTCTAGTTTCTGGATTTCTCACAGGTTTAACATGAATCCGCTGCAATAGTCTTTCAGTTAACAACCTTTTCTCGTCTATAGTAAAGCTTGTTTGTCTTGGGAGACGCACAAGCTCTACTTATGACAGCAGCAATATGTCTTTTTAAACCTGCGGTTAGTCATCATTGCCGTACGGGGCTACTGGAGTTGATCTTCAGCTGTATAATCAAAGACGTGCCAAAAACTGTGCCCTGCTGAAAACTCTCGGCCGGTTCATTATCTGGCATTCAAATGCACTGTATGGGATCACCAGCAGCTGTGTCTACTCCCATTACTTTGGCTTTAATTGAATTAATTAATGAAACTCATGAATGGAAATACTACGAGCACCGAGCATGGCTGTCTCCATGCAGGACTTTCAATATTTACTATGAAGCATTCCTGTGGACGGTGACCCCAAACTGTTGGTTGTAAGTCCTTTGACCTGATGACTGTTGTCGGCTCAGGGTGGAATGACACCCAGACCTGTTGCTCCATTTCCCCTGCGTCATGCCTGCTTGGCTTGCTACTGCTGGCCATGACACTGGCTAATTCAATGGGCTGGCAAGTTAACACAAGTGTTAGATTAGTGAGGAATGCACGCTTGAATGGAATTTCCCAGTTGTAGCTCTGAGCACTATTGATGAACTTGAGCGTCTTAAGGTTTTTCCAAGTTGGTTATGGTTTTGATGAGGTTTACATTTTAAAATGACAGAATCGAGCACTTCTTACTGCATATGTGACTGTATGCATGATGTATTTTGATGAGCGTTTCATTAGATTATGCCAAACTGCGAGAAAGGCAACCTTGCATGGTACTGTAGCCTAAACATTAACCAGATCAGATTTCCAGACAGTGCTTTACAAAGCAGTCCAAAGCACTCAGCAAATGAGACCAGTTACCAAAATGTGTCCAATACCAGAACAACTATATGAATGGTGTTGCAAGAGACCTACACCGGTATGCATCACCCAGCACTATCCACATCCAATCTCCAAGCCCAGCTGCACTGTAATTTTGTCCTTTTGCTCTGGCACAGCTGATTCAGCCCATGAAGGACTTTATCATTAGCTAATTATGTGATACAAGTGCAAGAAAGACATGAGGCTGCAGTGCAGGTGGACTGGGAGGAGGCCCACATTCCTCACACACATTACGTCAAGAGGTTTTACGCTTTTGTCTGCTGTTCTGTTCGGCTGCTTTTTGAATTGCTGCCAGGCGCCCACGACAGACACATCGGACCAGTTAATTGAGTCTCTGTAACGTTGCCTTTGTGCCTGTTGTGGTGTAGGAGGTTTCCTGACAAGCTTTTTTTTTTCTCATCTTGTCTAAATGGACGCCCCCACCCATCCCAACACCCCTGTTCACCAGCCGCCGCTGCTGATCACTTCACTTGTTGAACGAGAGGCAACATTTCATTCGGCTCCGTCCAGCCTTTTTTTAAAGGGCGTGGGAGGACTGCAAAGCCGATGAGTCATCAGTTTAATTTGATTTTCCTGACTGTTTTCAATCCGTCGAGTAGGCAACCCCTCAACAATGGCAATCGGGGACCCTTTTAATTGTAGGCTAATAGAAAAATGATTGGTGTGCTGGATTTGGCTTGAAGCGCTCCTCTTGTGTGTTTCAGTGTGGCAGCCCCTGGCGCACCATGTGCTCAATCGGTCACTTCATGGTCATCAGATTGAGGTCTTGGCTTGTGTGTCCAGGCTGGCTGGACACTTCGTGATGTTGTGGGTAGTGCGGAGGACTTGTTTGTGATTCTGTGAGGGGGCAGTCGGCTCAACAGGCCCCCCCCACTGGTGTGATGTAACTGCTGCCAAAAATGACTAACTTCTGGCTGGTTTACTCTGGTAAAATTAGATCATATCTATCTACACAAATTATAGGGTCTGGTTTTCCCAGTCATAATGGAATTCAGTGGTCCTTGGACTTTCACTTTGCCATGTAATCAAGGCAGTCAGCATGTTTAGGAAATACTCCTAAAATAGCTGGAAGGGTTTGGTTGATAAGAGAAAAAAAAATGAACACAAGCTGCTAAATTGCCTCATACAATCAGTTGTCGTTGTCTTATTCAGCATTGTATTGTGTATTTGGCATCTTTCATTGCACTGGACATGGATTAAAGCAATCAACCAGAAATGGTCAGAATCAAATGAATGTAATTAATGACTTGCCCCAGATGCTGTTGATCAGTAGCATATTTGGTTTAAAATGGAATGTACCAGGCTAGTTTTCACATCTATATTGATGGTATTTAGCTGATGCCATTATCTTATCCAGAGCGACTTACAAGTTTACTCATATTACAGAGGTGGGCCAATGTAGTGTTGGGGGTCTTGCCCAAGGACTTATTGGTGTAGTGCAGTACGGTCACCCAGACTGGGAATCGAATAATAATGGCTCACCGGCAGGTGGTGATGTTCTGTTGTGCCACACCAACCACTAATGTTTCCAACAAACATCCATTGAAGCTGGAAAAAGTCACACACAAAATGCTTCTGCCCCCAGATAGACCAAAGTGGTTTAGTAGACAGTGAGTATTTTTACCTATTAACTTCTCCACTCAACTGAATGATGGGACAGTTCTTTCAGTTAAACCTTGTTTCCATATTAAAAGGCATGAGTAAAGCAAATACTAAGAATTTGGCATATTTATAGAGATGAGATTGCTAATAAAACTGGACTGTGTGACACTGGTTTAACGCGGGCTTCACTTTACAAATGTCATGACTGATTGACATCTGGGGTAAAAGAAGTAATGTTCAATTGATCAAACTGTTCCTTTAAACTAGGTGATTGCAACATCAGTTTAGTTCAAATGTCTCACCCTTTTTGTCTAGACTTGAACATAATGTGGGTCAGGGAAACTAGCCCCATGTGTGCCCAATAAATGGCACTTGTTGTGTGGTCCAGTAAACATGCCCTGTTGCACCAAGCCTCTGAAGGAGGCTTTTTACCCCCCTCATATCAAAACACCCCTTTTTTTTTTACCCAGTTTCAGAACACCAATAAGATGGTTTAAAATATATTAGAGCGTCACCCTTCTCATACAGAGTATCTTTTATAACTGCAGTGTGGCTGGGGTGTTAAATACCCAGTTTACTTGGAGACTGCAGACGTTTTACACTGACGTGGGCCTAGGAGAATATCCAAGTCATTCTATTTATCTCTTTGTTTCTCTCAGTGGCGCTGGCACAAGCGGAGGAGAGTTGGAAGAGGAGAGCTGGCAGCCCCCGGACCCTGAGCTCACCCAGAAGCTCGTAGCCCAGATTGAGTACTACCTGTCGGACGAGAACCTGGAGCATGACGCCTTCCTGCTCAAACACGTCCGCCGCAATAAGCTCGGCTTTGTCAGTGTCAAGCTGCTCACATCTTTTAAGAAGGTAGGTAGCAGTGAAAAATCTGCACCAGGGACCTAAGGCTGCATCCAGGAGAACTGACAACTGTTGCGTAAACTGCCCAATGGGTCTATGAATCATGCATTTCACAAAGGCTGCAGGCTTTCAAACAAAATACTATTTGGCATGCAGTCAGGGGTGCAAGCTCACTTGTTGACCTCCCAAGTTTTGATGATTCAGTACATCATTTGACTGACAATTACCCTACAGTTGGGTTATTTTGGTCCAATTCAGATAATTCACAAGGCCAGAGATGTAAAATGGAAGTCAAACATTTTTATGCTTTCTAATTGCACTGATTTCCATATTTTATTAAACTGCTGAGTAATGTTTCTATTGCTACAGTAGTGAAGCCTGTTCAGCCCAGTGTAAATGTAAAGAACATTATAGAATGGCCTAAGTCATTCCAGTAATAGTTCTGCTGCCACAGTAGATTTTCATGGGCGGTTCCAGTCTTTTGCATTACAGCAGCTCAACCTTGCATTCTGTTGCAAGCTGCATTCTGACTTCCCCTTTTTAGATCCACTTCCTGCTTATCTGATGCAACAGTCAGGCATCAGTACAGGAACTTGTCGACCAGAGATTATGACAACGGTGCATGCAGCTGCATCAGAGCTGGGTACTTATTTAATGATGTCTTCATGAAAAGTGAGTTAGCAGCGTGTCCCTGGAACATTGGTTAATGCTGCTGTTTGAGTGGGAGGAGCATTTACTGAAGAGCTTCATCTCCACAAATGCAAGACTATACAAGCAACATGCTGAACTGGATCGCTAAATATTTCCAGTGGCTGATATCCTGGAGCAGGATTGTTATGGCGTTAAAAGGTTCATAATCACTTCGGTACAAATGGATACTACACCTTTACATATGCCAGTGCTTTCAGAAGTGAGTTACTGCAGTTACTGGAATAAACAAGGGCACAGGGGTATATTCTGTAGGTTTTTCCTGCACTTTTTGAACAAGCCCAATATAGGCCAGCCAATCAGAACTGTAGTTTACTGTAGTAACAGTCTTTAAGTACACAGTCCCATCCAGTACTGTGGAATAAGGGGGTTGGAAAATGGTTAAGATGTGCATGACTAATCTTGAATAACCTTAAGTGCTTGAAGTTAACTGCAGTTGATTGTTGGGCAGCTACATTTGTAAGGCCTCAATTTTCTTTTATATTTTTGTCCCTCAGGTGAAACATCTGACCCGGGACTGGAGGACCACAGCCTATGCATTGCGCCAGTCCAATCTCTTGGAGCTCAATGATGAGGGCCGGAAAGTCCGGCGTCGGACGAGCGTCCCAGTGTTCGCCAGCGAGTCGCTGCCCAGCCGCATGCTGCTCCTGAGTGAGCTGCAGCGCTGGCCTGAGCTTGGCATGGCTTTGGCAGGTGGAGGAGGGGCTGGAGATGGAAGCCCTGGTGGTGGTGCTGCTCAACAGGAGCGCCTTATGGAGCTCCTTCTCAAAGCTTTCGGTGTCTACGGCCCCATTGCCTCAGTGCGGGTACTAAAGCCTGGGAAAGATCTTCCTGCCGACCTGAAGAAGCTGAGTGGCCGGTACTCGCAGCTGGGCAGTGAAGAGTGTGCAATTGTAGAGTTTGAGGAAGTTGAGGCAGCTGTCAAGGCCCATGAGGCCTATCTGGGTGGAAATGGAGATGGCAAGGGCTTGCTTGGGCTCAAGATGGTGCTGATTGGGACCAAGCCACCTAAAAAGAAAGTGCAAAAAGAGCGACCAGCAAGGGAGGAGGGTGGTGGAGGAATGCGCAAGAGTCGCTCACTAAATAGCAGAGTGCGTGAGCTCCAATATCATGACGATTCAGCCTGTAGTTCTTCAGAGACGGAAAGCAACCCCACCTCACCGCGACTTGCCCGGAAATCGCGCTCTAGCTGCAACAAGCTAAGCCCGACCAGCGGAGGCCCACCTAATTTCCACCTGTCTCCTCGCTCCAGTCCCTGGAACAGCCCTAGGGCCAGCCCCAGCGCTCAGCGGAAAGCCACGCCCCAGTCCGGAAAATCCCCCCTGGCCAGTGAGGGCAGGCTAAGCCCAGAGCCGGGTCGCCGCTGGGCAGACTATTCTTCAGACAGCAGCCTGACCCCCTCAGGAAGCCCATGGGTTCAGCGTAGAAAGCAGGTGGCCAGCCAGGAGAGCAGCCCTGTGGGGAGCCCCATGCTGGGCCGAAAGATCCAGAATGCAGATGGGCTCCCACCAGGCGTGGTGAGGCTCCCCAGGGGCCCAGATGGGACACGTGGGTTTCATGAGCGGGGCAAGGCAGCAGCCACTCAAACTTGACTCGAGAATAAGTGGGAGGACCCTCGCTACCCCAAAAAAGAAGCAGCACTGGACCATGCAGCAGTAAGGTTCACATCCTGCACCCTGTTGGATTTTGAATGGTCCTGACTCATCCTTCCCCAAAAAAAAAACTTCTAAGTGTCATTGTCTGCTTGACTGACTGTCTTTGTGATACTTTTTATATGGGGGTTTTGTTTTTGCTTCATATGAATTATTGACTTAATGTGAAATTTATTATTGTTTAAGGTCTAGTGTCATAAGAAAGGGATGTTATTTTGAATGCAGATGACAAACTATGACTATGCTGTTTTTTTATTTAATTTATTTTTTTTTTTTACCCCCAACAAATGTCCTTTTGTCCTAAAAAGGTGTGATTCTGACCTTCTGAATGTTGTAATGTGCGTGTTTTGGTGTGGACAGTGGTTTAGGCAAATGGTCTTGATCTGAACATCACCATATGCCTTGTTAATAATTGATGAGCACCTAAAAAGCAGCAATGAAACTTTGCTCTTTCAGTGGCCATAACTTCTCCCTGCCATTTGGTTGAATAGTAATTGCTTAAGAGAGGTTTTTGTTAAGTTTTAATTTGTGTTTTTGGTTTGTTTTTGTTTTTTTTAATGCCTTTCTGCCTTCCTAGACCATAATGGTTTATTTTAGAAGTTACTATTCTAGCAGGGTTATGTCAATAAGTGAAGCCCTATCTGCTTTGTTCAAGTGTAGCATCTGAGAGAAGGGGTAGTGAGGTGTCTGGCTCCAGCACGTAAATGCTTTGCTTTTGCCTTTACAGCTGAGCAGAGACTATGTACAGCTCATTTCCTATTGTACAAATAAATCACTATAATGGCAAGCTCATGTTCTTTCCTTTTTTAAATTCTGTTGTCTGTGTTAAGTCAGCTCAGTGCCTCATGCTGGGATAACAGCAGTGTTTCATGTTTTCTGTGCAGTGCCACAAGTTTTTGATTTGTTGACTAACTGCTTACTTAAAGCCATGATAAAATGGGTGAAGTTGAAGCTCTACTTGACCATAGTTTGATCCCCATTTCAATATTTGTTTCAGAAATGGTCTTCCACAAGTTCCATGACTCTATTTTCATTCTGAAATTTCAGGATAAAGCCTCGTTTTTTTTTTTTCAGCAATTTGTTTCGCACACAAAGCTGCTTTTACAAAAATTTGGATACTGCTCCATGTGCCCCGGTACTTTCTTGGAAACATCCCTCTTACAATGGCCTTATGTAAATCTGGTCTCCTCAATTATGCATTAAAGCAAAAGGATACTTGGATAGGATGCTCATTCTGATATTTTCAGAATCTGGATTCTGGCTACTTTTAAATGAATTAATTGAAATCCCTAAATGACTAACTGAATATTGTTTTCTATTCTCTACTCTGCTTGTTTGCAAGCGACTTAATACCTTTAAAACTAGCAAAACTCTTAATACAAACATTTTGAAGATGCTTGACTTCGTAGGAACCCTTTCACAGGTCTCCTTTGTGTCATTGAAGTATGATTTATCAGACCTGAGGATACAACACTCTGGGAATGCAGTTGCTGCTGTTTTATAGTTGATAAGCTCAGATCTGATGTCTTTCACAGGAGCTACAAGGCTAAACTAGCTAAAATGTAATGGAAGTTTATAACCTAGCATTAAACACCATGCTAAGAAAAGACAACCATATTCACCATTTTGTGTTTTTAGACGCAGATGGAATTTGGCCTTCACCTTTAACTCGTCCATGCAGTGAACAAACACACAGTGAGCGGGCGTATACGTGCCCATCGCTACGACACCCGGGGAACATTAGAGGGTGAAGGGCCTTGCTCAAGGGCCCAACAGTGGCAGCTTGCCAAGCCCTTGTCAAACCCACAACCCTATCATTAATAGCCTGGTGCTCTCACTAAGCCCCTGAATCACACCTGCTTCAAATTTTTTAAATAACCTCAGATTTGCTTATGTGGTTTCTGACTACAGGCGTACTATGTGTAATGGGATACGTTTGCTGCCACTGTCGGGTATATACTGGAATATTTGTCCATTTTGATATGACAAACTAAAATAGGAAAGGTTTTGGTTGATCGACATTTGGGCAAGGAAAATGTGTAACTACCACTTTAAGCATTTGGTTACTAAATTAGCACAGATCAGCATGCCAGCAAAAACGCTGCTGGAATGGTGGTACTCAAATGCGCCCATTTGAAATGCGGCACAGATGGATGCAGGCTTATCGGGGTTTTCAGAGGCTTAGATTTGTAGAACTTGGATGCTATTGAACACACTGTTTTGTGTGTGTGTGTGTAAGAGAAAGAGACAGGCTGCGTATTGGCAATCATTCAGCTCTATTACCTCTGAGATCATAATTTATTCCACTGTGTGAGATGCAATTTCTATGTTTCTTAGCAACCACCCCCAGAAAAGAAGCCAGATGAAAAGATTGGAGGAATTTAAAGAGCATTTTGTTCGAGATGAAAAAGGTTAGAATCATGCAGGGAGGTGGGGCTCGTTGTTCAGCCAGGCCACATTATTGCAACACAAATGAGGCCCATTTTATACAAGTGATTTTAAGCCCCCCTCCCATCTTTTCAGTGTCTCAGTGCTGTGACTAGGCCTTTACCAAAATTACACTTTTTCTTACCTTGCCATTTAACCATTTATTTTAATTTGCTAAATTACTAATACTATGGGATAAGCTTTGTCATAGTGAATGATGTGCAATTTTCTGCCTTTTCTGCTACACTTTTTGGTGCTAGGGTAATCAAGAATATTAAAGAAATAAGGAAAATGAAAGATATTTCACTTGCCACAAATGTAGATGTACCAAGATGTGCCGTTTTTTTTAGCACTGGAGCTATAAGGCTAACAAACTATAGACCTCTGAAGTCACAAATTTGCAGTTTTGCCATTCATGTTGGAAAATCCAGGTCTTTCTATATGACAGAAATATAAGACACAAATGAAAACTGCAGCCTCTGGTAAACAAAAAAGTTAAAATCCTACTAGGTTTCGTACTGTGGACATTTACCCTCCCCCAAAGGCCTGTATGGCCTTGGAATTATGAGGCCATTAAGGAGTTATGTTGCATGTAAATCGACTTTTAAGTTTTAACACTATTATATGACACCAGCTAGTTAAACTGTACACTGCTACTGCCAAAACAACCCAACTATCCTCATTTGACAATGCTTACTGGTTTATTTGGGGTGTTTTATTGTGGTTATAATGTCAGTTTAGTGCACAACAGTGTTAGTGGCCTCCAGTGACATTTGGGAGAACACCGGACATAACGTCTTGGTTTAAGAACACTTTTGTTTACCCCAGAATGGGATTTTCTAAAATCCCATTTATGTCTGTCATAGAGAAACACAGCTTGGACTCGGCTTGGACATGATGCTGACAACCACCTCTGTGGTCTATGGAGCTATACTGTACACTGCACCAATTAGCAGTGCATAACTGCATGGCTTAATTGCTCACAGGTCCAGCTTTACTAACTAAGACAAAGCAAAACATGATCTCTTTACTACAAATGAAATTTGTAGTAATGCCTAAAACTAGTCTCCCATGTTTACTAACCAAGGCTTAGTTATTATACTGATTAACGCATACTACCTTGTTACAGTAATGCTATTTTTTTACTTTTATTGCTATTATGGTGGCCAACAGCACTGCATAGCATACTTTACATTCTCAATTCAGATCTGTTCAATAAGTACATGAAGCAAGCTTGATTGTGCGGCACCATTTGCCCACCGGAGTCTGCATACAGAAGTTTCCCCCACTGTGCGAAACCTTTATGGGTGTAATTCCTTAAGCTGCAGGGAGCACTGGAGCTGTAATGTTCTTGACCCATGTTGCTGTAATTACAGACTTGGGCCAAAAATGGACCTAACGATAAGCCCACTATCAAAGCTAAAACAGGCTTTTCTGAGCATTTCTGTAATTTTGAGCAATGTTCCTGGCAGTTTCAAGGAAATCAAGAAAACACATTTGTTTTTTTTGGTATTGTTCTCGAGCACAATGGATTTGAACATCTCAAATTAAAATGCAGATGGTGAGTTTAAACATAAGGGTTTGTACATCCAAATTGTGATGTGCATAGAAATTACAGCCCAAATTTAGAAGTGACATAAGTCATTTTAATTCATTTTAAGTTTTTCTCTCTCCAGCTATGTTATGTTGGGATGCAAATTCGGGTACAAAGGAGCGAACAAATGATCTAGAGTTTATTCTCCTTCATTTACGTCTTTTGCTGTCACCTGACAAGAGGACCGCATATGTCCACTGCAGGCCAACACGAGGCTGAATCAGTTATTCAGAATTAGTTATATTATTATTAGATAAGAAATCAGGTGTCTTCAGTTTAGATTCATGGACTTAGGCTGATACTCTCATTCAGATTGACTTATATTTGAATCATGTTACACAAGGAGGCAAACGCAGCATTAGGAATCTTGCCAAAGAACTCCTATTGATGTAGAATGGAGTGCCTGTCCGGCTGAAGAATCAATAGTCTACAATGGGCAAAGCAGTGTTGTTCCCAACTATATTACACCACCAAATCAATTTTTCATCGAATTGGTAACACAACAGTGTGGCAGAAACAAAACGGCATCCATATTGAATTTTATCTGTATTTTGGTTGTAGATGGTTGGCAGCAAATGTGTGGTTATTTAGGCCTGCAGTTTGCACAGTGCTTCCATTACTTGTTAGCTACATTAGCCTTGTAGCTCCAATGGTAAAACTAAAGAAACTCAGTTTGGACACCAAACGTGTTTCGTCTGATTTACTGCACTTAAATTGAAAAATAGAATTACGCATATGAGAAAGTTTGGGCACCCTTGGTGAAATGATGGTTTGTTTTAAGTAAAAATCCTAAGAAGAAATCAGATTTTGCTGAGTTTAACATTTATTGACTCGCCTACATTCTTAGGGCCACTGTGTAGATTCAACAATGGTCTTCTATGTGCTCCCACTAAGGCATGAATTTCACAAGACCTCAGAAGGTGTCCTTTGGACATGACACCGAGATGTTGTGACTGTAGGTCCTGTAGGTTTTGAGGTGGGGCCTCCATGGATCACATCAATGAGCTGTAGACTTTGTCGCCAGTTTACTGGTTATCCTTCCTTACAGCACTTTTTTCCTGCTTAACACGTTACCTTCGCAAACTGGCTGTTCACTTGCTGCCCAATTCATCCCACCCCTTGACAGATGCCACTGTACTAGATATGTAATAAAACGTGCCATACTTTTTGTACTTCATACATGTTTTTCCCCTAAAGATATTAAATTCATCAATAGCATTATTAAAATTTGTAGAACTGTGGCTCTGTAAAACATATTTTTAACTTTTCTTTTTTTTCTTTATAAATTAAGAATTACTTAACTACTAATATTACCAGGGTGTCCAAATTTTGTGCATACCACTGTAGATTTAATTGACATTCAATCTTTCATTTTGGAAGCTAGAATGCACTGCTAGCCCATAGAAGACCATAGTAGTAGAACACTGAAAAAATAGTATGTAAGACTACTGCACAGATCTTAAGATAAACACCAACCTCAAGTGGGTTTACCGCAAGATACAAATCACTAACCAACCTCAAGGACAGACAGGCTAGATAACAGTTTGCTCCAATCACATAAACACATAAAAAAAGAAAAGCCTTTGGGGCGAAAAGTTCTTGGACAAAGACTTGCGGACAGATAAGACAAAGATAACATGTCCTGAGTTGAACTCTGTGTTAACTCTGTCAAGTTCAGCCAAACCTGACTCCCTATTTAATTTACTCAGATAGCATGTAGCCTAATGCTAGCTTTAGCTTTGATAAGAGGAAAGTGGAACTGATCTTGGAACAGAAACTAATGTGCAAGCCATGCCGGAGCATCAGCATGTGGGAAGAGAGTGGGAGTGATTGAGTAATGCTGATAGTAGGCCAACTGACACGATACTGACTCCTTCCTACAACAGGGCCAAATGTGCGTGCACACAGTGCTAACGCTGAAACAGAAGAGCCAAAAACGTGTAGAAGCAGTGCTTCCATTTTACATTTTGGTGGAAATGTAGGCCGCAGGTGCTGAGTTGTTGACTATACTGGAAGTTGACTAAAATGGGCAAAAAATTATGAACAAAAACATAATTATTTAAAGAGGACTCTAAATAACTAATGATCTGAATTTAGTGTTTGCCTGAATTACATGCATGTAATATGTCCTTCACCATTATTGGCAAGTACATTAACACCACCAGCTTAATATTGTGGAGATCCCCCGTACCGCCTAAACAGCTCTGATCTGTTGAGGCATGGATTCCACAACCTCTGAAGGTGTCCTTTGGATACGGCACCAAGACATTAGCTGCAGATACTTCAGGTCCACATTAATGAGCCATTAAGGGCCCAAGATCCTGTCACCAGTTCACTGGTTATCCTTCCTTGGATCACTTTTGGCAGATATTGACTAATGCATACCAGAAACACCCCACAAGACCAGCATGATGTTTTGGAGATGCACTGCCCCAGTTGTCTAACCATCACAGTTCGGCCCGTCTCTCACACACTCTCCCCCATTTTTCATGCTTTATCACCTTCAAGAACGGACTGTTTACTTGCTGCTTAATTTATCCCACCCCTTGATAGATGCCACTGTAACCAAATCATCAGACATTCATTCATCTGTCAGTGGTGTTACTGGTATGGCTGATGAATGCAGAACAGAGAACAAGTATAGGGTTAAAATGAAGCCCACAAAGCCTAAAAACATTTGTTTTAGGTGAGCATTCTCTTCACTTAAATATATCAACTGGAGCAGTGTTTTTGTAATCGAACATGCAGAGGAAGTAGAATTCCTGTTCAGCTTCCGCACTGCAGGCCCACCTGCGTCAGATGGAGGGAGCAACAGTGCAGGAATGAGAGTGTCTGGAGGTGCCTGGTTGGGAAAAGCTCCAGGCATCAGCAAAGAGCCAAAGCACGTGTGGAATTTGTGAGATGATGTAAAGTTCATTCCGGCTTCTACTGTCAGCATCGCACCCAAATCAGTTTGGCATAGCTGCGGATGGCTGATGATTAAAAGCATAAAGGGTTTTTATGAGTGGGAGGAAGTTCCACAAACAAAAGCTACATTACACAATAATCAGGAGCAACTGCTGTAGCTTCTCAGAGGCCATGACTGTTAAGGACATCGATGATGTTAGCGAAGCAGGCTTGGGACCAGAAGGTTGATCTATTCACTGGTTGAGGTATTCACTGTTGATATGCCCTTAAGCAAGACACCTGACCCCATGTTGCTCTTGGGTGCTAAGGTGGCTGCCCATTTACTAGGTTGAGTGTGTGTTCACTGCCATGCTTTGTTAAATGCAGAGCCTATATTCCTACAAATAGCAATCTTAATCTTAATCTTGAGAGTATTCAGAGTGTTTAGAGCATGAGTCAGTTCTCAGCCCATATTGTGGTTGTAATTTGGCCCTCACAGCAAGCCCACGCCAACAAGGAAAGAGTATTTTCAGACCAGATCAGAATTGTATGTTTTAGAAAATGCTTTTCTGCTTATATGGACACTTTCAGAACAACAACAACTATAAACGATATCTATTCTGACATACTGTAGCAACTATTTCATAAAAGCATTCATTAAATAAACAGTGCAATAAACAGTTTGGTTATTTAATGGTTTATTTTTAGCTTCATGTCCCATTCATGTATCACATGACTGGTCAAGGTCCTCAAAGTGTGTCCAACTGGGTGGGCAGAGCAAATATATCTGGAAAGTGAGACCCAACGACCTTAACAAGAATTGACAGTGTGACAATAAATAAATACCACTGGCTCTTTTGCTTTCTGGAGCTTAAAGAGTGTTGGAAAACAAATTGTGGCGCAAATGTACTTACTGTCTAGGCAACCTTAACATTAACGGTTTTTATGTACAGTCTTATATCCACAAGTGACACACATCTCAGGTCCCTCTACCCTCTTCAAAAAAGAAACTTAAAAAGCTATCCACAGAGTTCGTAACAGCCACAGTAAACAGCACTCAGCTGCGAGACAGGGGTCCATGTCAGGCAAGCTACTTTCACAATTACAGTTACCTCTAATCTTCATCTCCAGACAGCTTGAGTAGCCATTATGCGTCTCTGAGCTTCGCTGCAAAGTCTCACTCTGAGACTGTCTGCACGGTCCCAGGAAATGAAAGCAAAGCTGCTCCTCACTGCCTCTAGCAGTCACGGCTGAGGCAGAGCCGAGTCAACATGGGTTTCTTGCTACGGCATGTGCAGCATGGAGTGTGGAAGGGTGCAGATTCTTCTTTGCCGCTGCCGCCTCCTCCTCCTCTCTCCGCAGCACATGTAACCAAGCGCATAATCAATGAGCCAGAGCCCTCCGCACAAGCAGATGGGAATCGACAGCAGTGGGAGTTTGGACGCTCGCACGTGTGCTAACAGGACTGGGAATCATGCAGACAGCTATAAAGTCACTCAGGCAGGCATGAAAATGGCCTAATTTTTAACACAGTCTTTAAACAGGCCAGTCCTGAAGATGTCAAGACAGTGGTGTTTCCTCCTTTTTTCAAAATTCGAAGTCTCAGATGTAGAGCGATCCGTCGGCCGGACCCACGTAACCCACGGCAATGAGAAGGACGTCAATAAGGGTCCAGATGCCCAGCCCTCCGAAGCTGAAGAGCTTGCCCAGACCCTCTCTCCACTGACCCAGGTAGAATCGGTCAGCACCAAACCCACCCAAAGTGATGCTGAATGAGAGCAGGAGACAACAAATCACTTAACTAAACCACAACAAAACTCCAACAGCATAGCAATTATTCTAAGTGTCAAAGATAGCATATCCAATTAAATGCTAGATCAGATACCTGAAGGAAAAAAAGAATAAAATTTATCCTGTAACAAATGTATCTTTTGTTTTGTCCTGTGGGGTGGTAGTGTTTGAGTAGTTTGAACATGACAGCCTACATATAGAAGCTTATCTTCAGGAAGGAGCTTTGGTTAAAATCAAGCTTGATTTAAATTCTACAGAATATTTGTTAGAGAGAAAATTAAATACAGAAAAAAACAAACAAAAAAACAAAACAAGGGGTGTCAAACATGGATTACCTGAGCGTTAGTGCTGTAGACCACTTGTATCCTCCAGTCCAGTTGCAGAACAGACGCTTCAGAAACACCCTCCTCCCTATAAAAGAAAGACCGACATGGCCAAACAGGTTGTGCAAGGATGTAAACAACTGTAAGTGACTTGACAACATTCCTATTTCTAAAATATCACCAGGCGCTCAACAGCCTTGTTCCATTTCTTGTCTATTCATCAGCAGCACCTCCTTTAACACAGCAATTAAAGCCAGTCCCTGTATGCTAATGGAGAAACCACTAGTGCATGCACTCTAAATCCCCCCCTTTTATATCAAAAGGAATGGCTTTGGCCTTTTTCTAGCCCTGTGGCTCTTCTAATGATAAAGTCAACTGCACTCTCAGAAGACTTGATTTTATCTAAGCTTCTTCATATAAAAGGAGACATTTTTCAAAAGCCATGTTATGGCTCAAAGACTATAATACCACCCACAATACTCTGAGGACTGTGCCTTTAAGCTGTTTAAGGGGGGGGGTCTGAATGAATTCTTAGGAAAAGAGTAAACAGTGAAGAATAGACTGGGCTAATACATATACAGTACAACAGCAGTTATTAGAGCTGTTGGTGGTCGGAAAAGTAGTACTAGTAAACAGGTCAGGTATGGGGTGTGAGAATGTCCAAAAATACACAACATGATAGATGCAATAATGCCTGTATTTCTCTGGCTTTGGCTTTACAGCTTAATGTAAAGATGGGAGTCACTAAATTAATTTAGATGATATTCATGTGTGCTGCTTCACACCTCACAGCATTCCCAAGCTTCTGACTACATTTAAATATTTGTAATACTTTCAGGCTGCTTTTTTCATTCACTTTTTTGGGTCTTTTTGGGCCTGGTTAATGCCAGGTTCATACCAGGTTCATACCTGGCATTAACATGGGTTTTGTATCCGGATAGTATGTGAATCTGCTTTGACTGGATTGTATTTACACTTGTAATTAAAATGCATCCCTAGTGTAACCAGATGAGATCTTTCTACTGTGTAAAAAGTAATACTAGGATCAGATATCGTCCCGACACTAACAAAATTAGATGGATCAGGTATTGGATAATTAGTCTGATCCAAAGATCTGATCCATTTACGGAATCAGATTCTTGCACCGCCAGTATTCTAGGCTTTATAACCCAGGTTTAGAGTAACCTACAGACATCATACGCATATCACTCCCCAATCTAACCAGCAAGATGCCCTCGGCCTGTCATCAACTAACAGCAAGCAATCCAGCTTGTCTTTCATATAAGGAGAACTGAGAAGGGAGAAGCTGCTAACTCCTCTTTAGTCTCACAAACTACGAATTTCAGAATAAAAGTCCTGAGCCCAGACTACACTGTGCCGAAGTCCAGCACAGTTATTAATTTTAGTGAACAATAAATAGAAATTGGGTGACATTTGTTTTTATTTGTTATGGTTTGTTTGACAAAGCTGGTAAAGTAATGATTAAGGCAATCCAGTTGCCATAAGTGTCACCCAGATGGTCAGGTATATGGCTTTTTAATTCAACAATGGTATCAGATCGGTATTGGGTATCAGCCAATGTGCAAAGTTTATGTATTGGTATCTGAAACTAATTTCTCTTTTGTGCATTTAAAGCTATTTCCCACTAAAATCAATAACACAAATATGCAAGTTTACTCATATTCTATATGCGACATACATAACTTGATTCATGAGTGAATTCACAGGCAATTAGACACAGCTGGCTATTTTCTGCAATTCTGTTGTGTGTGTCAGCGTGTACACTTATTAAAACAACAAAAAAATGACCAGATGTAGTTTCTAAATGCGGTGCAACTGCCATGTCGAGTTCTTAATTCTTATCTTAATTCTTAATTTATCTTTATCGTATTCAAACAACATAAAACCTGCCTGTTTTGTGCTGTTATAAAAGTCCTCCTGCAGCCATATATACAGTACAATTACATAAGAAAAAAATCCATACCTATGCAATTGACGTGGTCCAGCACCTTGCAGGTGCTGTTGTAGCGCTTGCGGGGGCAGGACACGGTCATGCAGGTGGTTGAGATGTTGCAGCGGTACTGAGACG
This sequence comes from Salminus brasiliensis, assembly GCF_030463535.1. NCBI lineage: Eukaryota > Metazoa > Chordata > Actinopteri > Characiformes > Bryconidae > Salminus > Salminus brasiliensis. Next base: position 31,573,711 of record NC_132890.1, read on the forward strand.
AATCCAGCTGCCAGCAAAACTGACAAGTCACTGTCAGGTTAAAGACTTTCTGCTCCTGATCTGACTCATTCTGAAAGACATGCAGCAGGGATCTGTTATATAAATGAATCAGTACTAAAATCACTGAGGAACTTTACAGTCTGATAATCAACGTATGTCTGGGGGGAAAAATGTCGGCCTACATATCATGAACTTAAGGCATGCAACCATGAATCTGTTAGACAAAAGAAATGTCTAAGGCTAATGTCTAAATATCTGACCACATACTATTCCTTAAAGCAGCATTATGCAAGACTTTTCCTTTTGCTTCCCCTACACTTACAGAGTGTAATTCACTGTTAAAAAATTGTCATCAACAAGTCATAGTTGAGCTCTCAATTATAGACAGCTGCATTTGTTGACATACTAAGAGATGTCATGCTCCACCAAAGAGTCACTACACTGTTAAATAAAGGTCCTACGTAGAATACTCCACTTTTGGTTCCATAAAGTATCATTTCTGTAATGGAAATGCAGGAGTGTAAAGAATGTTTAAAATGGTAAAGACATTTTACATCAAGACAAGGTCTTTACACTCACATCTAGGTTCTTTGTGGAACTAAAAGTGGTTCTTCTATGGTATCATTCAAAGAACCTTTCGTAGAACCTTTACTCCTAACTTTTACTAGAATGTAGCAGTGGCAGGTACAGCAAAGTACATTTTGGTATCCATCAGAAAAGTGCCGCAAGATTCCGGCAGTTGAAGTGATGTTATGACTGGTCTGCTCGGCTCTGTTGCGAAAACAAATAAACGCACCCTTCACACAGGTAAGCAAATTAAAGATCTGAGTATTATTAACCTACCACCTAACAATTATTAAGACAAGGACTGACCTCAGAGAACAGCGCTCTCACTGAGGCAAGTCTCACAATGGCAAGACATGCTTTGACAGACACCAAAATTCCTAGTCCTAGTGCCTTATCAATTTATTTATTTATTTTCATGGGGTGAAAGAAACAGGACATTTTTAGCATACATACCACACACTGTACTCCTCCTTTGGGCGTACAGGTGAAGTTGACTGGCCTGCCATAGCTGCAGTTGTGATGGTAGTCACAGGTGAAGCAGTCCGCCGGTAGCTTGCTGCACAGTCCACCGCTAGGACACTTGGCTGTGTAATTCTCAGTGACCGTTGTAGAGTCTGAGAAATATCAACGGACAGAAACACATACAGAGACCACCAACAAGAATAATAATAATAATAAAATAAAAAAAACATCTATGCAATCTTCTGAACAGTACATTAAATATCCTCATAAACACTGAGCTTACCTGAGGATGGAGTTGACACAGCTGCACTACTCATCGCAGGGCTGTGCTGTGTGTAGGGGGGCTCCTGACCCACATGTGCAGAGCTCAGGTATCCTGGAAATCAAGAAGAGACTTTTTCTATCAATAAAGATTAATCTGAGGTCTACAGGCAGAATATAGCTAGCTAACCTAATACAGTTAGAGGTAGCTACTGAGTCCCCAGACACTGACCGTGTCCTCAAATGCGGACAGTGACGGGCCACTAACGTGAATGACAGGACAAATCCTCCTACTTTATCATGCTTTATGTGAACTAGCTGGCTATATTTATTTATTTCAAATACTATAAAAATTATAAGAAGAGTAGACCATCTTTATTTCGTACTAGCTAACATTTAGCTAGCTATAGCTAGCGCTAGTTAGCAACGTTAGCTAGCTAAGTACTAGCTAGCTTACTAACGTCTTGCAGGTGCTGTGTTTTTTAAAGACATAAATTGTACTAATTAGACACGTATTATAATAAGAAAACAATTAGCTACTACCATTAGCTCGTTACCCACAGGTAGCGCTAGCTAGCTAGCGAGATATCTAGCTATCTATGCTAATGCTAGCGCTAGCGCTAAAGCTGACCGTGCTATCACTGCTGTTGTTAGCTAGCTAGCTGGCTGGCTAGCTAGCTGGCTGGTCACTGATGAGAAGGGAGACCAGTTAGCGCTGGCGTTTTCTCTGTGAGCTGTACCGTTTACAGAACCGAAGAATACGTCCAACAGCAGCAGTAGCAACATGCCGTGAGTTTTCATGATGCTCCGACCCCTTTCAAAAACCCACTTAAAGCTATTAGCAGCCATCCTGCGTCCTTCTGTGCATCATCACACGGCAGAAACTGACTACCGCCCCCAGGCTGGGAATACAGCAATGCTCAGGGTTGCCAGATCCGGCAGAAATACCCAGACCAGAGAGCGCTAAAACCCCACCCACCAGATGCTGAAACTAGCCCAAAATCTGAATGATTATATAGAAAGGTCTGCCAACTGATGGATCTTTAATAATAATCACTTCAGCACACCTGAAGCCAGCAGCCGGCACACCACCCGGCACATTCTAAAGAAGCTGGGGCACCACCCGGCACATTCTAAAGAAGCCGGGGCACCACCCGGCACATCCTAAAGAAGCCGGGGCACCACCCGGCACATTCTAAAGAAGCCGGGGCACCACCCGGCACATTCTAAAGAAGCAGGGGCACCACCCGGCACATTCTAAAGAAGCCCGGGCACCACCCGGCACATTCTAAAGAAGCCGGGGCACCACCCGGCACATTCTAAAGAAGCTGGGGCACCACCCGGCACCTCCTTAAGCAAGCGTATCCACATACAAATGCATACCTATATTGTCTTCAGTATGTGTAAAGCATGCTTAATTGGGTTAAGATCAGTGGCAGACCTCAACATTAATAATCATTCTGTTTTTGTTTTGTTTTGTTTTTTTGCCTAAAAAAGCTCCTGGGTTGCTTTTGTGGCATATATTAGGTCCTTATCCATCTCAACTGTAAACCACCATCCTAACAGTATTGCAGCATTTGACTGAATCTGTGCAGCAGGCATAGCTCTATACTCACATTCATAATTCAGCCTGCTACTTCTTTCAGTAGTCACAACAGTGCCTCCACCATGTTTGACAGATGGTGTGGTATGCTTCGAATCATGAACCATCCATGGGTCTTCCTTTCTTTCTCCATGTATGGTCATGATAGTCCAGAAAAAAGTTTACATTTACATTTAAGGCATTTAGCTGACACTCTTATCCAGGGCAACTTCCAAAAGTGCTTTACTGTTTACTAAAAAAAATACTAGCCCTTAGCTAGTTTGTATAGACTACGCTCCCAAAGATCTCTAAGCTTAGATGCTACTAAATACAAAAGTCTGTTTGTTCCACCACTTGTCTTCGGGGGAACTTAAGGGATGTCGGGTCAAGTCAAGCCATTTTTGAAGCTCATGGGCTCTTGGTACTGATCGGCTTTTGACCATTGGCATCAAGCATGGAGGGGCTGGTCCAATCTTGGCTTTAATGCAGGAAGCTACAGGGAGCTAGTAAAAAGAATGCAACAGTGGAATGATGACGGCCCATGCCGTGTTCTGGATTAGTTGCAGGGGCCTGATGTTGTGCAAAGGGAGACCAGCCAGAAGAGTGTTACAGTAGACTCTCTAGAGAGGAAGGGTCGAATTCTCCAGATGTTGAAAAGAAGAAATCTGCATGGCCGAGCCAGATTTGCAACGTGTTAAAAATGAAAACTAGTCATCCATGACTGCACCAAGGCTTGATGCTTCTGGAGATGGAGTGACCAATGAGTTCTCAAAGGAGATGGCAAGTGTCATTTTCTTTGATGAAAGAGACATTTTCTAGTGTAGAAACCTTGGAAATACATGAAAAATTCAGTTATGTAAACTGATTTTTGTTCAGTTGATGGACTATACTGCCATTCCTGCATGCATGCCTTTTGTATTTATATTTCAATTCATTTATTTATTAATTTTAAGCACTTCAGATTTTTTTCTTTTTTGTTGACATTATTATAATGATAATGATCAAATTAAAATACTTACAATAAGTGCATTAAGTCCTGATCATTAGCCAACAGAGGACACCACAGCTTTCGCATTTTATGGCAACAACAGGGGGCGAGTGATACATTTTTGCAGACATTTGATTTCTGCTGCTAATAATAATTATATTTTTTCTTCAATATGAGATACTCAACTTCAAGTTATTAAAAGTTAAGAAAAACATTTAACCCTTTTAAAACCACAGCTGTTACTCAGTGCGCCCTGTAGTGAACAACAGGGCTTACTAACTTCCATTTTTAACCAATTTTCATACTTCGGGACGCAGAGGGCTGAATGATTTAAAAAGGTTTTTACTCTGAATTATGAAAGTGGAGTCAAGAGTTAGAGCTGTCAGGAGATGAAGAGGGGGTAGAGCTAGACAGTAGAGCACAAGGCAGAAAAGGTCTGAGGAAGACATTTCAGCTGTCTAGGAGGCCGAGCAGGAACAATGCAATGACAGCCACTGTGCATTATGGATAAAAACAGTGTGTAAGGCTCTGAACTTTATTGAACTCAGAACTTAAGAAAGTCTAGAAAGTTAAATGAAAGTTTAATTTTGTTTCATTTGCACAAACAGAAGCACACATGTCCAGTGCACGGTCAGCTGAAAGCTTGATTTGGCAAACTATGCTGACCCCTGCTGAATTTTATAACTAATAATACTTTCCATGAAGTGAACGGCACCATGGCTTTTCTTTCTTAATCAATTGCATTTCAACCATGGAAAATACTTTGCAGGACACCACTGGCCGAAACCAGCTACACAGGAGGCCTTCTGTCTTTCTCAAAAAAAGAATTATTATTATTAAGTTCTAATTATTTAATACACATGAAACAAAAACACCAGAAAATCAATTGAATATTATTACATCATTTCTACATTTTCAGCTCAAGCAAGACCAGACGTCCACTACATATGCATTTATAATAAATAAATAAACACATTAAAAAAAAAATGGTGTGACATGTTTAAGTATCTAAATTTAAATAATATTTTAAGTTAAATACATAAAAACAAAAACAATTCAAGAGGTTGTCAACGTTCCAACTGTTAAATTTATTATTTTTTTTATTAAAGGGGCCCTTTAAATAAAACACCCACCCACATACCCACCCTACACACAATGAAGTCATGTGTTTCTCTCTGAAAAGACTTTTATTCTTCATAATTAGCAGCTGGACTTTTCACCATTTACTTCACATTTACTTCCCATTATCACGTAACATCAATGAACTTTTCCCTTTAACGGAACACAATTTTCAAAACGACAGACTGAAGAATCACAGTATAAACTCTGATGCACAAGCGTTTAGCGTAAATCACAAAAAATGCTTCGCAGCGAAGACATTTTGTCAACATTTTCACAAGTGCTCAAGCCAACCGCCACAATCAGCCTGTCTTCCCACTTGCTTACAGAACTGTAGTGATTTGATAAGCAAAAATAATTCTGCCTTGAACGGCCACCATGGACCACTTCCTTCTAATGCTGTCATTTCCTCTGCTGAACTCCTGCTGTTCCATTTCCATCACCAACATTTCTTCCTACACTTTCTACTGCGTCCTTTCTCACCTTAACCGACAAACACTAACAATCCCAGTTCACAGGAGAAAAAAAAACCTTAATGGCTCACAAATATGTTTAAAGGGGTTACTTCTGTATTTTTCAACCCACTTAAGATGTGCGGCATGTGTACTGTACAGCTGGTTACCATGGCCAGTTTTGATTCGTTTCCCTGTATCTGGAAAACCTGTTGCGTAACAATATAAGGACTTCCTTCTTTGTAGAATGCTTCCATTAATTCCAACACTGATGGCATTGAATTGCGGTGGGAACAAAACATGGTATCTCCATTTCCACCCATTTTCTTACATCATTTGAAAATGACAACTGTTCTTTGCATCTTGTCAATATTCTAAGATAAATAGACCAAGAGAAACAGTCCATAGTGACTTGGAATAAAATCCTCTTACACGGACTGTCTTCTTATGCAAGTTAAGCAGGTTGGTAAAGATGCCATTATGGAGACATTTTTTCCAGACAGTGAAAATGAATCAGTTAAGCTATAATTACAATACTACACCTCCCCTGATCACACGTTTGCTAGAAAACCTTAGGAAAACTAAAAGTAACTGGAATTGTCCCCTAGATAAAGCTGGATAAAACTTAAGAACTTTGGTAAAAATGTTCACTCAGTCTCATCCTAGCACTTGCGTACTGGTGTAATTAATGTAGTTTTAAACTTGCAACATTTAGTCACACAAATGGTTACCCAAAGACTTCAGCAACTGACCAACAGATGTTCTAAATAATGTTGGAGTCAACAGGATTTCCTTTTGCACAGGGAAACAGGTCAAATCTGATGCTACAGATGTGTCTGATAATTAAGTTACATCAGTTCTTTTGTTCTTTCAATGCGTTTCCCCCCTATAATAACTTTTCCCCCAAAAGAGTGCCCACTATATGTGTGAGGGGTTGTGTCTCCTCTGAATTGAGATCAGGCCAGAGTCCGGTTCAGAAAACCTCCTCTGCATTCCTGCAACGGGACTGTTTGAGAAGAGTAAGCCGGGCCAGAACCTCCGCCACTGTCAGTTCGCCGTGGACCTTGTTGTCCCTTGTGCGCACATTGACGCTGTTAGTCATCTTTTCCTTCTCACCCACCACTTCCAGGAAAAACATCAAGGAGAAAGAGAGAAGAAAAAAAAAAAAAAAAAAAAAAACACAAATTACACATAATGTCCATGTTAGTCACAGCGGCCGCACTACAAGAAGCAACAGCTGGCATAACAGCATTGCACACTTCATTTGGAAATGGACCGAAGATTCATTCACACTGACAGGATGGAAGCACGCGTTGGAAACAAACATACAGTAGGCCTAATTCCATATCGCCTACACAGGGACTGTGTATGATGTCCATGCCACTACACTAGTCCTGTTCACAGTAACCACAAAATCATTTTCTTTCTCTGTCCCAGTCTGTCCCTAGCACTAGCAATGCTCCTGAAGGTAATCCTCAGATACCAACCACTGCCTCTTTGCCACATTGGCTGCATGACCTGTTTGGAGGAAAGCACTAGGTCCCCAGCTCCACCTCACCAGCTAGCAGACACCTGTGCTGGCAAACAGCGCTTTTAGAGTGATGAGGGGAGAGAGCTCCACCCACCCGAAAAAAGGGCACAGACAATTGTGCACTCTCAGACTCCATCCGCTGATTGCAAAGGGGCATGGCTGGATTGAACTTGCAATAGTGGCCATAGTGGTAGTGCATTAGGCTGATGAGACAATCTGAGCCTGTCTGCACCAACCAGTTAATTTGCAGAATAATTAATGTTAGACAGCCAACTAGGCATGCTTGGCTATGCTGCCTAACAGTACATCTGCCAACAGCCACACTAAATCAGCAGCATGGCCTGCGGTGTGCTGTACAGTTGCTTAGTCTTTCTAGTCTTTGGACAAGTTACGCAAAAGCTGCGTTCACAGTAGAGGACTATTCCAGCAGTTTGAGGCAACATCCCTGGAATAAATCTTTAGATTTGATCAATGTTTCAGACTGATGCTGATTATGATTTTTTTTTTACCTCCAGAAGAGCAGAGCATTTAGGGGAGGCTGGTTCACTACACTCAAATAGCTGCATTTTGTTCATTTTACTGTATGTATAGTTTCTACAGAAATGCATGCTATTTTTTGTTGATTCAGGAACTTCTTTATGACTGATGACAAATTTGATTAATACTGTTTTACTTTTTTCATACTGTGACAGTAAGAAAGCCCCCAAAAAAACCCCAAACAAACCAAAAACCACAACAGAATTGTAATATACCACCTTGTTTACAGTACAATATATTGAATTATTACCCCTATATTGTAATGTGCATTTTCAATTTCAGTGCACCACACAGCATCTGATCTTTCCTTACCCAGAATGAAGTTGTACTGAGCTAGCTGTGCATTGCGAATTTTCTTGTTTAGAAGGCAACCAGAGTCGAGGTCTGCATCCGCCATGAAGCCCGCCTCCACAAACTGCTTACACACCTGCAGAGCAAAAAACCAAAACAAATTGCATCTGCAGTTAGTCAATGTTAAAAAAAAAAAAAAAAAAGACAAATGTCAATAAGGAACTAATAGTTTACCATGTGTTATCTATGAAACATTGTACATTGGAAAAAATAATAATAAAAAGGGCAAGCTGTGTGATGCAGGGTCAGAAAACACATTACACTTTATTTACAATAACTGGGTGATTATGTGCCACTCATTTTTACATCACAAATTTTTGACCTATTTTTGCCCATCAGCAACTTTTCACCACTCTTGTTGCCTAAATTGTTGGCATTTGCTCGCTACGGTCTTATGGCACACATTAGCAGTTAAAGTTGCAATTACAAAAATATTACAGGTGTACAAAATCAAATCAGACATTATATACTGTATATTATATCATTACCCTCCCAATGAGAAATTTCCACATAAAATCCAAAACCTGGAGGGAAACCGCTTGCCAATAAACTGTTGGCAGCATCAGTTTGAGAAGAAACCAGTGTTGGTTCTTTTAAATCGTTTGAACTTTTCTTTCATCACCTAGTGAGAACAAACATGTTTGTGACACTATTTCACAGTGACTGAGACAAAGCATGTACCACCTCGCTCAGTTCCTAACAGTAAAAGCCACACCGCCTCGCTCCCAATTTGCATAAAAGGTAAACTCACGGTTACTGTCCAGTGTTTGTGCCGGCTTTTATTGTAAACAAATGACTACCAGCCACTTTGCGGTGATACACTGCTGCCAGTGTTAAAGGCACAGTAACAGAAACCGCATATTATTCAAATTCTGCGTCAAGCTGGATTCAAAAGGCAGCCCAAGCTGCAACACTCCCTATAAATTCAGTGTGAAAACAGTGTGTTGGTTTTTATCATTTAAAACTATAGAGCAAAGATAATAAAGAAAACTTCATACTCCAGTTTATGCATCTCTGTCTGAAACATCTGATATGCAGTTTTAAACTAAGCTACTGTCAAATTCTACAAGCAGTGCTCCATGTGTTGGAACGTGTTTCTGGACATGGACTAAAAAGGATTTCAAGTGTAGAAATCCTCACTAACTCAGACCAAGATTAGTTATAATCCGTTTCTGGGAAACTGGCCCATGTTGTTGTTGGAGGCTGATTGGATCACAGTAGAGTGGCCTACCTTACTGGCGTATTCTTCAAGGGATGGATTAACAGGCACTAACATCACCTGGCGAGGAGATATCCACAGTGGCCTGAAATAACGAAAAAGAGCAGGGGGAGGGGGGTAGTAGAAAAAAGGAGTCAATGTTTTAAAATGCATCATGCTTACATTAGTTAGTAAATGCAATAAGTTACTGAGCTCTTGTTGTACCATTTTCCTGCATAGTTTTCTGTGAGGATGGCAATCATCCTCTCTACTGAGCCCAGAATAGCACGGTGAATAATAACCGGCCTGGCTTTGTCATCCCCATCTTTCCTATAAAGAAACAGAAGTCATCATTAACATGCTTTCAAGAAAACATCACAGAATGACAGAACTCTGAACGAAAAGCAGGACCAGCTTTATGGAGACGTGAATAATGCAGCGACAATATCAAACACTTCCTCACCCCACATATGTCAAGTCAAATCGAATAGGCAGCTGGAAGTCCAGCTGGATGGTGGCACATTGGTGATAACGCCCGATGGCATCCTTAATCTTGATGTCAATCTGTAACATGGGAATAAAAACAAACAAAAAAGGTTTGACATTCCCTTCTTCTAAAGGTGAAGGTGCACATATCTGTCACACACACACACACACACTTGTGAACTAGGGGCAGTGAGCACACAACCAGAGTGGTGGGGAGCCAACAGTGGGAGCTTGCCAAGCTTGCCAGGTATTGAACCCACAACTCTGTTATCAATAGCCCGGAGCTTTAACCGCTGAGCCACCACTGCCCCAGAAATCAGATGTGGCTAGTACAGGGATTCACGATTTATGTTATCATCATGCAGGACTAACCTTTGGCCCATAAAAGGCTCCATCCCCAGGGTTTAGTTTCCATGGTTCACCAAACTCATTTAGGCTGCTTTCAAGTTGCTACAAAATACAGAGAAAATGCAAACTTCAGACTAGGAAGAGAAATGAGATTTGAAAAACACATACATAAAACATTTATCTAATGTGGTCAGAACCGCATTTAACTGAATTAGCATCATAAAGAAATGCAATAAGGATTACAAATGCTATATACACACACACACTGTATGTAGTAATGTACTAGGACACCAGCTCATGCATCATTTCTTCTAAACTCCAGGGCATTAAAAGAGAATTTATCCTGCTTTTATTGGAGTAACTGTCTCTACTGTTTAGGGAAAGCTTTCTACTAGATTTCGGAGCATTGCTTTAAGAATCTGATTGCATTCAGTGACAAGATCATCAGCGAGGTCAGGATGATGGACTATCACCACCCCAACTCATCCCAAAATTGCTTAAACTTAGTAGCTCAATGCATTCATTAGAAGGGGTGCCCACAAACAGTTGGACAACCGATGTACACCAAAAATTAAGCGTGTCTGTTGTTACTGCAGCTAACTGCGGCTAACGCAACTTAGAACATTAGAACCTCAACATGCTTTAAGAAGAGCACATATCTGTTACATTAGCTAACGGATACCTGCACAAATCATAATCGTGGTAAGTGAGGGAGGGAGAGAGAAGGAAGAAAACCCAGTGAGAGGGAATCCCAGCCATGGATGGCTGTGGCATCTTTAAATAAACACTACACACACTACCTTTTCGGCCTGGTTCCAGACAGAGATGTCACCAAGGTACTTCTCCGGTCGGGTGGACAGATATAGCTGGAAGGAGAAGCCGAACACATCATAGACGCAGCGCAGGAAGTCCAGACAACCCTTCATCTCTGACTCGATCTGAAACAAGAGAAACAGAAAGAAGGACCGGCCCATATGCCTGGTTATATCACTCACACATCATTACACAGTCCTTACTATGCAAAATTCATTGTATGTGGTAAAGGTGTCTAGACACCTCCTCTTTCTACATCATCTCAGTTTTCACACCATCCAGTTTAAACATGTTCAACTCCAGCTGAAAAACTCATTAAGTGTCATTTTTAATGAGGCAACCAATGAAAAGAGAGTTACACTAAACTGGATTCCTAGACGATCAGATTCTGATACGCTCCATCGTCTGAACGCCACTGCTTTTCACACTGAACACATTCAGCAATGAGCTGAGTGTTGGAGGGACTTGCAGAAACGTTATCTGCCCTCCTCTTGGCTGTTCTGTAGCCCAATAAAGATTCTTGAGGGAGACCAAAAACTGGTGAGAGCTCGGTTAAATAGTGCAGGTGAAAGTTTGAAAATGCTACTGTTCAGAGCTGGACGTAATGGCGCAGTAGCTGTGATAAAGATTTATTGTGTAGATTTATTTATTGTGTTAAGAGCAAATGAAAACACATTTCTGTCAGGACATTAAACGCAGAAGTCCACTTTACCATGAACCAGGTGATCATGTTCTACAACTGGCTGGTGTACCTGTTCCATAGCACAGAAGATGTGCGCGTCGTCCTGCTGAAAGCGGCGAACCCTGGTAAGTCCAGTCAGTGTCCCAGAGAGCTCGTTACGATGCAACACACCGAAGTCCGCCAGTCTCAGGGGTAGCTCTCGCCAAGACCGCGGCCGGTGGCCAAACATCAGACTGTGTGAGCAAGCAGGTGAAAGAAAGAGAGAGCGAGAGAGAAAGAAAAGTGAGAGAGAAACCACCACAATTCAGAAGATACCTGGAACATTACCACAACACTCAGATCAGATCAGAGTAACATCTAAATAAAGACCATGAGACTGCATATAAGTCCAACATGCATATAATCCACATGCTGATGTGGTGATGATCCTAAATCCAATACTTTTAGAAGGAGAGTTAAGGATGAGGTGGTGTGGTGATCACCCAACATTCTGGCCCGTCTCCACAACCCTACAGTGATCTTTGTGTTATGATAGTTTTGAAAACCCTGGCCTCAATTCCTCAATTTATTATTTTAGGCACTGGTGGGTGTACATACCAGTGCCCAGGGCAGTTCATGGGCTTGAGGGCGAAGACATCCTGTTCCACAGGGAAGGAGAACATATTTTCACTGTAGTGCTGCCAGTGTCCCGATGTCTCCCACAGCTTGCTGTTGTAGATGTTTGGTGACGCCACCTCCTGAAAACCTCTCCTCCAATACTCCTCCTGTACACCGAGAACAACCAGATCATTATTTTCATTGTAACACTTAAAATAAAACAACAAATAGATCCAAGAAGCAGCAAGTGCAGGACAAGAATATATTAAATTAATGTACATCATTTACCTTTGGACTGGAGCTATAAGGCAAATGAGGCAAACAATGGAGGCGCATACTGTACCAATTAGCATTCATGGGGCATGCCTAAATAAATCACACACCACATAAGTAAGTTTATGGAAGACTACTCAATGTGATGTGGTTTGAAGTCCTGTTATTGTGTCAGTTTGTATGCTGCTAAACCGTGAAGTTCTAGCCTCCATTACTGCTGCATTAGCCTCATAGCGCCAGTGAAGTAACTTAAATAAGCAAAAATGTCTTGACAGATTGCAGAACTGACCTCAGACTTCAGAATTCATATGCTGGATGTCTGAATTTTGATTCTCACTGCTTTAGAATTAACTCTACTGTGTTGAGCCTGTGCTTTAGCCTGGTTTACAAAAAAACCCCAAACAAACAAACACACAAACAAAAGAAAATACAGCCTATGTTTCTTCTTTTTTCTTTTTAATTTTTCAAGGCACCTTTATTATGTTTGTGGCTTAAATGTAACTAAAACAGTCCTAATTCCATGCGTTTACTGTACTGTGCCTCATTCAAAAAGAGCACATTCAAAATGGGTTGCTTTTCCAGCTTGGTTTGCAGATATGGTACAAACTCGAACAATGTTAACATACGAAAGTCTTTTTGTTCAAAAGAAGATGCGTGAACATTTCTTCCTTCATGATATGGGCCTTTAAAAGGGGTCAATGAAGAGACATACCCTGATGAACTCTGTGAGAGTGTTGTAGATGTAGGCCCCACGCGGCAGGAAAAAGCAGCTGCCCGGACTCAGATCATGGAAGAAGAACAGCTCCTGATCCTGGAATATTTCAGATAGAGGGGGGGGGGGGGGGGGGGGGGAGAGACAGAATGAGAGAGGGAAAGGGAGAGAAAGCAAAAGTGGACTTAGCGACTACTCATGTTCTCAGTAGGAGGACGGATGGTGCTGAAGGTTTCCATCTCCACAGGGAATCGAGGGGACACATGGCATCAAATCTGCTCACAACTCAGAAGACAAACTGTTCCGTGGTCCCTTGAACTCCACCGACTCTTAACATGCGGCACAGAGCCAGGAGATAACAGAGCAAGTCATAGGACATCGAACGGCTCGCTGTGATCCTCTGTTCTTTTCTTTTCAGCGATACAGGAGTAAAAACAGAATCTATTAAAACTGCCTCTCCTATACGTTCTTTGGTCTAATTAGAAGGCAATCAGCCACGTATCCTACTGAGTGAATGAGAGAGCGAGAGAAAGAGATGCAGAACAGGAAGTCTTCCCTTGAAGAACCAGCTGGTAATCACAGGAGCAGAGGAGGAGATCAATCACACTTTAATTGAGAATCTGACATAAGTGGAGTCTTCATTTCTCACTTCATTTCCTCATCAAGACGGACAGAAAGAGTGAAGACTTGTTCAATGCATTGCGAGAATGTCCCCAATTTATCTCTATTACATTTATGGCACTTGAAAGACATTTTGATCCAGGGCATAGGCGAATCACCATAACCTAAATTTCATAACAGTCTTTAAAAAAACAAACAAAAAAAAAGAAACTCTAAAGTTGTATCTTTACGTAAGGAGGTAAACAAACTGTGTCTAGGGTCTAAACCTTTAAATGTGAGGACATTTTATTCAAAAGTACTTTTTTGGTTTGTTTATTCATCATAATAGAATACAAAACCTCTCTTATGACCATCATAACATGCATGATGCCCCCCAAATCCAGTCAGCACCCATTTTACGTTTCATGTACATGTCATTTCAAGTCTAATACTTTGAAATACTTTGCCGTCTACCTGGAAAACATCATTGGTCTAAAAGGCAAATTATTTTGCCTGTGCAAGTTGCCTGTGCAAGGTAAATTTTCTGTATTTGTCCGGCCACAGAGACGGAAATACAGAAATATGGCGCATGCATCGGTCATCTGGTGTAGATCATTAATCAAAACAATCAGTGAAAAGGGACTGGAAGGTTGTTTTTTCCCCTTTAATTGGAATGGGATCTAGGCTTTAGTGCTGCATGCATGCTTTTTCACAATGATGATATGTTGTTACAATAATAATGAGACTATTCCATTTAAATTATAGTTAAGTGATTAACTGATTTGCAATGGTAAATTTATCTGTACATAAATCATACCACACCAAACAACTCCTCATTCTAAAACAGGGCCACCAAAGCAGCTTGGCTGGGTTTTGCAGCCTCTTTCTCACCTTTCCGATTTTGCGGTGGTCTCGGTTCTTGGCCTCCTCCTGAAAGCGCTCCCACTCCTTCAGCATCTTGCTGTCAGGGAAAGAGATGCCATAGATGCGCTGTAGTGTCTCCATGTCCGAGCGGCCTTCCCAGTAAGTGGCAGAGTTCTACAAAGCCACAAAACAGACATGCTGTAGAGGTTCACGAGTATGAGAAGGGTCGGACGATGGAGATTCAGTTGCATTAAAATTGCCTAATTGATCAAACCGGCACTTGTCTCGAGACTACTTTTAGGCAAAAACACAAAACACTCCTATTCCTAAGTTAACAGGTCCTCCCGTAACACCAGGGACAGTTATCACCATCATTTATCACAGTAAACTGTGGCTGGAGAATCTCCAAAACAGCACGATGCTCCTCTTTCTCATACCTTGTAGATCTTCAGTGCTTTGATCTTGCCCGTGTGACGCACGTGAGGACCTCGACACAGGTCAATGAGGGGACCACATCTAAAAATATGGACAGACCAGAACATGTTCAGTCTCAGTTCTAAATTGAGATGTCAAGTCACTAAATTGCAAGTAACAAGCATGTCTCAAGACTTTATGCTGAGTTAAACCCGGAGTTAAGTCCCAAGTCCCATTTTTGAGTCCCACGTCCTACACAGTCTCACATAAGTTAGCCTGCATTCTTCTGCAAATTCAATGGACTTATGTTAATGGTAATACAGCACATTATAATAGCATTTTAGTAGGCTATTCAAATAACAGTTACGTTTAAATTTAAACTGATTCATTTTATAATTTTAAACCCTATGCACCTTTGCTAGCATTACCTTGTGCTGCCTATCCTAGCAACGAATACAAACCCTTCAGTACTGTGATTTTAACCCACTGAAATACACCAATATGGAAAGGAACTAATTTTCAAGTATGGTTGGGTAGTATAACAGTAAAACAGCATACCGCAGTATTTTTGAAAATGTTGCCAGTCTCTCAAAATTAAAACGTGTCCGTCAAATTTCTGTTCTGTGTGTTCACTCGACTCTCAGATATGAGGCTTTATCATCTGTCTGTTAAAACATCACATCGAGTGCTGCAGCCTGCTGTTTAAAATTGGCTAGTGCAATTAGAATTTACCTGTACACAGTAGTGGTGGGGGTTTCCACTTTCTCGTTCAGGATACGACATTTAAACTTGTTATACTGTGAAACAAAAGCCAGTCAATTTCAGTGAAGATTATTATTCAAATATTCAGAGGAAATAAATACCATTGAAATGACTTCTAAACAATTTTCTGTCAATGTGAAAATGTATGCAGGGAGTGTTTTACCTTAAACATCTCCAGTAGGGTTTCTTTGCTTATCTCTAGTCTCTCAAATGGCTGTTTGTCCTTCATAATGCTCTTACAGAGCGCTTCCAAATCTCCAAACTCAGTGCTCGACACTCCTCTAAGAGAGAGAAAAACCAAGCCAGTAATGTGTCCATCTGTTTTAGGTATTTTGTGAGAAATTAAACCAAAAACCTACATTATAGACAAAATGTTAGCTTGACATGACACTGTTTTAGCTAACTGACATACTTTTGTCAATGTTTACAAATAACAGTGCCTCATACAGTATCATAAACCATACCATCTAAGCAAGGGTATTTGACATTACTGAATAACAACACAATATATAATAAGTTAGACATACGGTTTGCATGATGATAATTGCTGCCTAGAAGTTTTTATTACTCGTTACCTACAACAGAAGCACTAGTGCAAAACTAAACAAGCAAACTTTAGACACCACATCTTTGCTGATTGATTACATGTTTTATTTACTTATCTATTTATTAATTTATTTTTCCTAACCAAGGATCACATCCCACAACTAAACACTGGACATGGTCTAATGGCAAGTTAATTTACAGGCAAAATTAGTCGTTGTTGGTGTTGAGTAATAACCTTTACACTTACTTTTGCCCATCCAGGAACATGTCATAGTAAAAGCCGTTTTCGATGGGAGGTCCATAACACAGGCAGCCCCCATAGAAACGCTCCATGGCTTCACCCAGGATATGAGCGCTGGAGTGCCAGTATACCTAAAAAAACAAAAAAACAAAAAGAGTTACTTACGTCCTTTGTGTTGGACACAGATGAAATCTGGTCTCTGCCTTTAACCCATCCGTGCAGTGAACACACACATACAATAGTGAGCATCGGGGACATGTGCCCAGAGTGGTGGGCAGCCATTGCTGCGGCACCCAGGAAACTAAGAGGGTTAAGTAAAGGTATTGTGTGTTTTAAAGAAACAATAAATTTAATTCTTATTTCTTACAACTTTGAAAATCTGTAGGATTTAAGGCAGCACAATAAAACTAAAAGCTCAAGGGACCCAGTCAAATCTCAAAGCCAAAAAACACCACTTAATGGGCACGACCTCCAATCCTCCAGATATCATGGTCTTAAAAACATAGAGACATAGACATAGAGCTGTAATGGATATCAGGACAATTGTGCTTGGGAATTCTTCTGTAATCCTTATTCAGTCAACACCATTCGCTGCAGCATGCACAGATGCGAAACAAGGCTTTACTATCCAAACCAGAAACCATACTAACTAGAAGTGCTGCAGACTTCTCTGGCCTCAGTGTCACCCAAGATGGACAGCCGAAGCATGTTTTCAAGCATGTGGCCCAACGAGTCAAGATTTCAAAGATTTCAGTTTTTAGTACAAAAAGCCAGCTTAGGGCAAAAATGTATGTACGTATGGTATGTCAGTGCCAGAGGCATGGAAACCTGCACATCAGTGAGGGTACCACTGATGCAGAAATATATGTATAAGGCATTTGTAGAAACATATGCTGCCATCCAGACGCAGTTCCTCTCCAGGGTTGTCCCTGAGACGTTTCCAGCTTCCGGTGCACAAAATCGTAAATAACAGCAATTTCTGTTCATATTACAAGTTAAGTGGTCAAAGGACAGAAACTCACGGCCTGAGCGTCTTCATGGTCGAAGCGAAGCAACTCAAGTGAGCAGTCCTTCTCCAGAGGCCGGTCCAAATCCCACAGACCCCCATCCACACGGGCGATCACACAGTTATCAGCCAGACCTTGACTGCAGCGGCACAGACATACACCACAGTCAGAAAGGCACAAAAATTTAAACCGACCTTTTAAAGCTTTAAACTTTTTTGCTTGTTGATGAGGTCAGTAAGTGCCAGCGGAGGGAAAAGCAACATTAACCAACAATATTATGTTTCAGCTCCCCCTCCGACAACCTATTACCCAGGGCAGAAACACTCCCTTAAGCTAAACACTGGTTTACTGGCAGAGCACATGGTAAGTTTGGTAAGTTTTTTTTAGGGTGCTTTCACACCTACCAAGTTTGTTTGGTGTGGGCCAATTTTGCAAAATGTTAACCAATGAGTGCCTTGTGGTTAAATCTTTTTGGGATCTAAAAGTGCATCTGGCTGGAATTTCTAAACTCTGCAAAAAAAAAAATATATTCCCCACAAACACACCAGGAGGACTGAAAAGTGTCTGGTGACGTAGTGAATTTTTTTAGCAACAGATTTCATTTTAAAGTATAAACTAAAAAAAAAAAAATATATATATATATAAATATATAAAAATATATTATATACACACTAAATTAAAAAAAAAAACAATTAAAACATCTTCCATTTTTTTTTAGATCATTCCTTTAAAGGAAAAGGACGGGCACCTGATGCCGCAGGCCAGTTGGTATGGTGTGGTGATCCAAGAACGAGCCTCCACTTTCTGTCCGTCAGGCAGAGCGACGGAGATGGGCTGGCTGTTAGCCGCCTGCTTGGCCAGAATGGCATCGCTCTCCTTCTTCAATTGATCATACAGCTCTAAGCGCTCAGAGATGTAGCTGGGCCAAGGCTTCAGCTGTGTTGAGGAAAGATGTGTGTTAGCATGCAGCTTGATTATCAGGTATTACAGCTTAGCTGACTCCACTGGATACAGGGAGCTTCTTTACTCAGCCAAAAAAAATAAATAAATAAATCATCTAGCTAGCGGTTTCCATCCTGCACCATCAGTGTAGTCATACAGATAATCCTACCATGGGTAGGTAGTACTTGATATTACCTTTACAAATAAGCATGCAAAGATAATCATTTTTAAACACAGCCAAAACATAGCCCTTCCCAACACCTTAAGATCATGTTTAAGATAACAGCAATTTTAACTGACTAACAAATATATTTATTACAATTAAACATTGTTTTTGTTCATTCTAGGCTACAAAAAGACCTCAAGCCTTAACTTATTAATTGATTTTTTTTAATAGTTATTTAATGCATGTTATTGTAGATTTACACTGAAAAACGATCAAAACAAAAGGCTCATCTGTAAGAAATACAAAAGCTAAATGGCTCCATATATATGAAATCACAACGCAGGCTAATCACTGCCTGAACATCACGAACATGTGGGACCAGACTCTGACTTGTGACCATCTTTACTGTGGTATAGTATAGTAAGTATATTTAGAGTCTGGACAGACAGAGCTGATCCCGGGTCAGTATAAATATGGACACCCCACGTCCAGTCTGAATGGACAGCAGGCGTCACTGATGCAACACCAGTGTAATCTATTTAGGCAGTGGATCCTGGTGGAAGTAGCCTTTTCTGTTTAGTGCTCAGATTCATAACGTAGAGGGAAATCTCAGTCTTTTGAAATACCTCCCCCACTCCTCCATCTGCTTTGGGTTTGTCCTTCTTCTTGCTTTTCTCTGCTGCATTTTGGACATCTGGAGTCTTGGGTGGTGCAGCGCTCTAAAGGATGCATGGCAAAAGAGGACAAAATATTAGGAGTGTGTGAAATAGGCAGAAATACTGTATTGCAGCAATAATAATAATAATAATAATAATAATAACAGTGACTTTCACTGCATAGTGTAATTATGGTGTGATTAATACACTGATATGATAAAACTGTCTGTGTTATATTCAGCCCATATTCTTCACACATGTTTGGTCACTTGATTTGATTGGGTTCTCTGGATATTTGGCGTTATATTGCATTTTAAGGCCGGATCAGTAACACGAGGTCCACACAGTGATGCCCGCTGCAGATGATATATCGCCCAGCCCGTTTCCATACGGATAACAGCGCCAACCTTTTGTGGGGCGCTTTCCTTGGAGGCTTCCTTCACGGTCTTCTCCTTTTTCTCGGAGACATTTTTGCTCTTCTCGTTGTCTCGGCCCGTCTCCAGCTCCAGCTCGGCCTGCAGCCCCCGGCGGAGGTGAACCAGCCGGTATCGGAGTTTCTCATTTTCGCTGCGCAGATTCTCCAGCTCCGCGCTGCTCGCCAGCTCGGCGGCGACATGGCCTGTAACCAGGCCGTCTCGGAGGCGGCCTATTTCCCTGCCCAGGGCTTCTATCTGCCGCTCCTGAGCGGCCAAACGTGCGCCCATGCGATCCGCCATGTTTAAATCCCCCTTGTCTGACCACCGGGGGCGTTTATTATTTATTTCATTTGTTAAAAAAAAAAAAAAAAAAAGATTAAGAGGTGTGGCGACATCTTGTGGACATCTTGTGGTACTGCGAACAGTTTCAATAGAAGGGCGACTTCACTACAGTTGTTGCGAAACTGTCAACAAGGATTCCAGCTCATATTATGCATGTTATTATTATTATTATTATTATTATTATTATTATTATTATTATTTAATTTATGCGGTAAATCCCTGCATCTTTTATTTCTATATTCGTCAGAACTATATTTGGTAATGTGGCGACATCTTGTGGACATCTTGTGGTACTGCGAGCAATTTCAGTAGAAGATAGACTTCACTACAGTTGTTGCGCATATTATGGATGTTGCATTTCAGCATGTTATTATTATTGTTATTATTAATTAATTAAAAAACATTTATGTGTTTTTTTATAGTACGTAATCCATTTATATTACGTCTTTTATTTCTAAATTCGTTAGAACTATATTTGGTGATATGGCGACATCGTGTGGACATTCGCAGCATTTCAGCGTGCGTACGGTGTAAATAACAAAACATAGATACAGTGGAGGCACTCATATCAGGAATGTAAGCGCAAATTTGATTCAATCATGAATTTAATTTTGCAGTCGTTTAAAATCACCTCAGAGTTATGGTGGCAGTATTTGGTGGTGATACGAAGCGAGACCGCTAGAGGGCAGCATTTGGCCTTTGTTGAAGGATGCCTACGTCATTTTCAGCTGACAGCAAGCATGCACGGGAAGAAAACACTGGACAGCAATTCATGCACCTGAAGTGGCCTTATTTTTCGCGGAGAGAAGGTACAACTACTTTATGAATGTGCTTATTTACAGCAAATATGTTTTTTTTAAGTTTTAAAAGTCTCTGTGTTTGACGAGGGGGAAGTTAACGTCTTATTCGCCAGCTTGTTTTCCGGTCCACCTTAGCTAGATAAATATTGGAGCGATTACAGTCCAGCAAGATCCAGAATATAACTGTTGCTCCATTTGGACCAACTTCAGCCCTATTTTTGCTCACCCCAGGTTCCTGGTATCTGTCGTTGTTGCTTGATCATCAGCAGGAGGCTTGTTTCCCAACGCAGGATTCAGGAGTTAACTTTAAGAGTCAGGTTCAGTTCATCTGCTTCCTATAGAATACACTGAGCCCAGGTCCAGCCTGTCCAGTAGGATCAGACTGTCCTCCTGAGATGGTCTGTTCGTGGCTCATTTGGCTCAAGTTATCCAGCTTTACTCCTTAAATCCTGATTTGTGAAATACCCCTCAGGTGCCGGAGAAATCCAGAGAACACAAACACCAGCTTCATCAGTTTCATGTAGAGCACACACACAGGAATGACCCCTGAAATGTGACTGAGGGTGTGAACATACAGGTTCCAGTAGATCCATATCATGCGGTACTGTATCTGTGTGTTCTGATCTTGTCAGGTGCTGGTGGATGTGTCCCGTCCATGGAAGCATGGCTTCGAGCTTTGCTCCACCAAAGCTTGCCGACTTCATTCTGACTGAGAAGCTCGGGAGTGGCACCTATGCAACGGTCTACAAAGCCTACAGGAAGGTGGGTGGGATCTAGATAAGGGTGACTGGTTTGCCAGCATTTGAACGGCGTATCAAGTATCCAGACACTGCTTCCACTTAGAGAGTTCAGTTACTTTAAGGTGCACCCGCTGCTGAGGTGTACAGGCCTGCCTTTGTGTACGCACAGCTCAATGCCCAATGGCAAGCTTCAGCTAGAGGGGTATAAAGTCCCTCAGCGTTGAGATTGAGCTGTGGAGCAGTGAAACTATGGTTCCTGGAGGGATGGAGCTCCATCCAACATCCAACCCAACATCAGCACCTGACCTCACTGAGGCTGTCGTGCATGCATGCTGTCAGATCTTCTGAGTAATGTTTTAACATCTAGTGTAAGAATAGAAAGTGGTACTGCAGTAAAGGAGGAGAAGAAACGTTGGGTAAGCAGGTGTCTACAAACTTTTTTGGACACATAGCGGATGTATATGTGTGTTTGCTTGCTTGTTTGTTGTTCAGGTCAATGAATTATCTAGTAACAGGAAGTCTGAGAGACCAAACTAGCTTAATGGAGCAGTAAGTAGTTGAGTGATGCTGTCGTGGGCCACCCCCCCAACCTAATGCAGTTACTTATGAAGGATTATCCCATCAGCAAGGTCCAGAGTGCAGAAGTCCAGTCATATTGGCTCTTATTCATCAAACTTGTCTAGTCCCTGTAGAGAAGTACTGCCAATCGAATATGAATTTCCGAGGCAGATAAACATAAACCTATTGGCTGCTGAATGAAATATGTTTATATTATTATATATAGTCATGGCCGAAAGTGTTGGTACCCCTGAAATTAAGGATTTCTCCCAGAAAATTATTGCAATTGCTCATATTTTGTTCTGCTCATGTTTATTTACTTTGTGTGTTTTGGAACAACACAAACAAGCAGAAAAATAAAGGCAAATATGACATAATTTCACTCAAAACTCATCAAAATATCTGCATTTAATGGGGTTATGTTAAAATTTGCTTGTGAAACTGTGAAAAATATGATCATTAAATGTGGTATAATCCAATCTGAAAATGACATGCTGACGCCAGGTGTTAACAGTCTGTTTGTTGGTTTGTTTAGATTGACAGCAGAGAGGCGGTGGCCGTAAAGGTGGTCAGCAAGAAGAGTCTCAACAAGGCTTCAATGGAAAACCTGCTGACGGAGATAGAGATCCTGAAGACCGTGCGCCATCCACATATTGTGCAGCTTAAGGACTTCCAGGTAGATAATGTGCATCACAGTAATCAGTTTTCCTCAGGTTTGTGAATAAGTTGGAGTGGTCAGAAAACACTAGCAAAGCAGTAATGACACTTTTTTTAAAAGCCTTTAAAACTATCAGTGCAGTGGGTATTTTTTACCCAGTGTTTGCAAAAAAGTAACCGTGAAGGAGAAAAAAAATAACTGGAGGAAAAATCTGGTAAAAATGAATAAATGAATAAAATAAGATCATATCCTAAACGACTGATTACCAGTCAGCGGCTTGTAGGTAATGCATTACACAGCTGCTATTATATATAGGGCAATTTGCTCTAATGTGGGACCCCTAAGCAAATGCACTCGCACAGCTTGTCTGTTCCCTGTAGAGATGTATTACCAATAGAGTACCAGTAAGACTCTCTGGAGCAGGTAAACATGAACTTATTGGCACCATGTCCAAAGCCAGGTGTGGGCTAGAGGGGTATAAAGCCCCCTAGTGTTGAGCTGTGAAGCAGTGGAATGAGGAATGGTGCTCCCTCCAGTACTTTTGGGATGAGTTGGGGAGGGGGGTTGGGTGATGATCACCCAGCAGCCTGACCTGGAGATAAAAGGGTTTTGCATGAGAGTGATATTAACTACTTTGGGCATATATATGTGAAATATTGATGGTTAGAATACGGCTGTGGTTAAATTAAAGTGTGTTTGTGTGTTGCAGTGGGACAATGAGAACATCTACCTCATTCTGGAGTGGTGCTCAGGTGGAGATTTGTCCCGCTTTATCCGTAGCCGGCGGATCCTGCCTGAAAGAGTGGCTCAGCGCTTCCTCCAACAGATAGGTAACATAATTTTTCAGTAAAGAGGAGAAGTAGCTGTAATAAATACTGAACTTTAATTCAATAATGTGAAAATCAATGTGATCCATTTAATGGGCTTCTACCTATTCATGTGAATTCAGCCCAGTCTTCACGTTCAAGAGTTGATGGATCTGAATGATGCAGTAAACAGTGTGTGAGCGTGTGTGTGAGCGTGTGTGTGAGCGTGTGTGTGAGCGTGTGTGTGAGCGTGTGTGTGTGTGTATATATGTATTAGTGGTATCTATTAAAAAGTTTAATGGCATTAATCACAACAATATTCCGTGATGAATTATGATTCATCAGAAGTTAAAATGCTAGCATGTCCTTTTTTTTGAACAAAGTGAGAGAGAGAGAGAGAGAGAGAGAATGAAAGTTAGGAGAGTTAGTTTAAAATGTTATATAATTAATATATATGTTAATATAATATATAATTAATATAAATGTGTGTGTGTGTGTGTGTGTGTGTATGTATGTATGTATATATATGTACATGTAAATATATATATATATATATATATATATATATATATATATTAGCTCCACTTACCACATAGGACATTTATATCATTCTTTTTCACAGCAACGTATGCACACACACACACACACACACACACACACACACACATACATACATATATACTTTCTGAAATTGTATTGGCCCATTATGATATGCTAATTAACTAAACAAGAATCAAACATGTCTGAACTAATTAATTACATTTATGGTAAGAGAAAAACTGTTTAAATTAGTTGTTTTTTTAATTTTATTAATGTTAATCACTTTACGCTCTAGTCCTTAAGGACCTCGACACTGAACTGTGTTTTTTCTTCCATCATATGACTCGACTGAGGAACAGGAAGTGTACTTCAGTTGTACACTTAGCTGTTCTGGATTCAGGTTTCAGAACCTGCTGTAAATGGTGTTTTGGTAAATGGTAAGCAGCCTGAAAGTTTTGTCCAGCAGATGGTGCTGCTGTTCTGATTCATGTGCATTCTTTTAAAGGCCTGTTGAAGGCAGACCAAATCTCTGACCAATAAACACCTTGTTTCTGTGTTTACGGACTTACTTACCATTTATTGGTGCCATTTCCACCCAGTGCTAAATACCCAGTCTCAGAAATTCAAATGCCTGCATCACTGAAATGTGTGTTGAGTCTGTCTGACTTTACGTTGTGTCTCCAGCCTGCGCTCTGAAGTTCCTTCATGAGAAGAACATCTCCCATCTGGACCTCAAACCTCAGAACATTCTGCTGAGTGGCAGTGTGCTGAAACTAGCAGGTATATACAACATTAGAGTCTTCAGGCTCAGGTAAAAGTGCTGTTGTAGATTGTACATGTAGATCAGGGTACATGGCCATTTAGTGTAACCGAGAACACTATCATGCTGGACAGACTTTTGCTGGATCATTTTTCCAAAGAATTATGCATTAATAATCTTATTTAATAGTCATCTATACATTCACCCCTTTGTTTTCCTCTCCACGTATAGATTTTGGCTTTGCACAGTACATGTCTCCATGGGATGAACAGAGCGCTCTAAGGGGTTCTCCTCTCTACATGGCTCCAGAGATGGTGTGCAGGCGACAGTATGATGCAAGAGTGGACCTCTGGTCCGTAGGGGTCATCCTCTATGGTGAGACTGCTGGCCTGCTGTTTTATCTTTGCTGTTTCAAAGCTAAGGCTAATTTAAAGGCAGAGCCAGTCACTCAAACTCAAAGCAGTAGTTTGGCCAAAATTGGTATTTTTTTCATCCTAAATATAGTCCCACAGTCAGAAAATTGCTCAGGGTTGCACTGGATATATTGAGGCTAATGTAGCTAACAAGTAATAGAAGCTTAATCTTACCAGCTCTGTGAAAACTGTATGCCTCTATCATTGCACACCTGCCTCAGACTAGAGAGCAGAGCTATATTAGTGTGAGGTGTGGGAGTCTCATATGGTCACAGGCTGAGTGTAGAAAAGAGAGATCTTCCAAGTAAGTCTCAGAATGACAGACTCCACTATTTACTTTTTATGTGAACTGGAATAAAAGCAGAAAAGAGAAATAAAACAGTGACTTTTGGTGAATAAGTTATTCATCTTTATTCTCTTCTCTTCATTGATAGTTAGTAAATGCATAAAACAACCTCAGGCTGAATTTATATACATGAGTCAAAATCGATTTTTTAATCAAATTGTAAATAAACCACACATAAATTCAGCTTATACTTATAATCCATCTACGCCAGTTTAGTTTCTAACTAGCCGAAGGGTGAAGATGCGACAGGAAAGCATTTTGCCACATGGGTAAAATGGAATGGAATAGAAAACATTTGTCATTGCACAAGTAAAGTGAAACTGACAAAAAAATACACACATCTAAAAGAAAAGCAGCCCAAACACAGTGAAAGCACTTAAACCACAGAAATTACTTCATATTATTTTTATGTATTTTAATGTTTTTAATCAATGTTCTAGACTATAAAATGTGCAACCATCTGAGAACGCTCCTCATTGCTGCCGGCTGTGAATAGTGACCTTTAAAGACACCAGAGGGCGCTCTGCTGGACTGGTAAAAACAAAGAATCGGAACTAGATCGGGCTTAATTTTAGCCGAGAGCTGATCCATTAAAATACTCCTGGATTAGCCCGATCCCAAAACACTGGATCAAATCAGACATGGTTACTGCATAAAAATCTTGTTAGTGGGCCAGTTATCTGAAAACCTGGTTTGGACTATGTTTGAAATACAGCTAAATTTGAATAAATCACTGAACTGCTTGTGTCTTACATGCTTTTTTTGTGTGTCTTGCACCTCAGAGACGCTATTTGGCCGAGCACCGTTTGCGTCCCGTTCCTACGCTGAACTGGAGGAAAAAATCCGCAGCGATAAACCAATTGAGGTAAGATCAACCCACGAAACAGGCTATATTTCATTTGGTTAAATAAAGAGCACAGCTAGTGGGTGATAATTTGGTCATGCAGTCTGCAGGTAGGAGCAGTGGTGGACATAAGCTTCTTGTTAGCTACACTAGCTTTGTAGCTCCAATGAAAAACCAAGCACATATTGTGCACCTATGAATGAATGAATTTGGCTGAACTATGACATTTAGGCTACAGGGGAAATTGTTGATGGTGTGACCTACTGTGGTGTAGTTTCTGTTTGGTTTACCAGTTGTCCTTTCTTGGATCACTTTTGGGTAGGTACGGACCACCACATAAGAGGAACACCCCTCACGACCTGCCTGATGTTTTGGTGCTGATACTATTTATAGCAATATCAGAAAAGTGCATTTTGTGTCATGTATCATGACCACAACAAAATATTGTCATATTACCCACCTTCCACTACCCACTGAAATTTGTGTGTATGGTGTTTAGCTACCTTTCGGTGCCAGAGTGTCCAGAGACTGCAGGGATTTGTTGCTGAGGCTGCTGGACAGAGACCCAGACTCACGCATTTCATTTGATGAGTTCTTCCTGCACCCGTTTGTTGACCTGGAGCATATGCCCAGCGCCGAGAGCCTAGGCAAAGCGGTGAGTTTTTTGTTTGTGTGTGTTATTAAACCGTCTCATCCCCCAGCACATCGTCTTGTTTGTTGTAAGTCATTGTAATGATCTGAAGGGTTTGATTGCTGCGCACACTCCACTGCCCATGTGTGAAACAGCTGTTGGTCCGCTAGCAGAGGCTTGACAAATCCTGACTGAGAGGATGATGGTGTTTTAGACTGTGTTTGTCTTGTTTGCTTATGCATTTACATTTCAGCCTAAATACAAGGCCTGTAATTACATCCATACACAGCTATGTGAATGCTGGTTGGATCTGTGTTGTAAATCTAGGCTAAATACCCCTTTATCTTCCCCTTGCTCTTTCTTTTTACTCTCTTTTGCACTTTCTCTCTTTCTCTCTGTCTCTTTCTTGCCTTCTTCAGAAGGAGCTGGTTCTGCGGGCAGTGCAGAAGGATCAGGAGGGTGAAAGGGCAGCTGCTCTCTCTCTCTACTGCAGCGCTCTGGAGCACTTTGTGCCTGCCATCCATTGTAAGAGCCATATACTTAACATTATGCATACCTAGAATATGTACAAATGCCAAAACATTTCATTTGAAACGGATGGTCATCATCTTTTGTCAGTTTCTCCTATAAGTTGAGAAGTTGTGGTCAGCTACAGTATGGGGTCTTCTACAGTTCTAGTTTAGGTTTGAGGTGCTTATTCCAGTAGATGAGCATCACGGCTCTACAGAAAAAGCTGTTGGCATGTCTAGTTGTGTTGGCTTTGATAGGACTGAGTCTTCTACCAGAAGAATACTTCAGAAGAGGTGACGTGAGAGATGACTGAGGTCAGCTGTAACCTTGCCAGCATGCTTCATGATCCTGCTGGTGTATGTGTCAAGAAGTTTTGGCAGAACACAGCTGAGGCTCCTCTCTTCTGTCCTGATTAAAGGCTGGGGTTTGGCTTGTTCTTGTGAGGTGGAGGATTTACACATGATGGATATGGATAATGTAAATATGCCTTAGGAAGAACATCCTGTGCTGTGCTTTCTTGGCTGTGTATACACTTCAGGTCCCAGGATAAGGTGGTTCTCAGGAACTTGAGTGACACCACAGTGGAAGCTAGGGGTAGGGTTGGGTTTTGCTCAACTTCCCTTTGTATAGGCAGACTTGTCACTGTTGACGTTAGTGGTGTCATACTCAAACTTCATGATCTTCACAGATGGGTCCCTGGAAAAGTAATTGTTGGTGTCAAGACTGTAGAGAAGAACTGAGACTAATGAGGGTCCAGGTGTCTGACACCTGCTGCCTTCTGTTGGTCAGGAAATCAGTGATGGCTCAGACAGTTTAATCTGCAGGAATTCCGGCGCGAGAGTGTTAAAATCTAAGCTGAACCTGGACCTAGGGTGGATGGTGGGACTAAATCTGGTTTTGTTTCCTGAAGAGCCTTGTAATGTTTTGTTCATTAATGGTGAGATGAGCTGGGGGCAGAGGTCGAGAGAACCATGGTAGGGGGAGGGGAGCAGTGGGTTGAGAGAGAATGGCTGGAAATTGTCCTTTACATTTTCAGACCTGCAGTAGGCTAGACAGGTGGTCGTTCAGAAAAAAGGGAATTTTTCCTCTCCTGGAGAATTTTAAAACTGCAGTTAGGACGTTAGCAGTGTGACTGTCTTGGAAGTTTCTCTTTTCTTCTTTTCCAGTATGTATTTGGCCTCTTTGTATAGAATTCACTTCCCACTTCTGTTCCCTATGAATGCATTACAAACATTACAGCTCCTCCTGGGGGTTTCCAAGAGAAATGTGGGATATAACCCCTCCAACGAGTCTTGTAACTACCCCGGGGTCTCCATTTAGTAGGACATACCTGGAACATATCTAGTGGGAGCTGAGCAGGCAGCATTCCAGTGGGATGACCAACCATCCTCAACTGACTTCTCTCAATTCATAGTATCAGTAGTTCTTTACCAAGGCTTTCCTGATCTCCTCACTCTATCCTGGAAGGTATCCTTTGCCACTCTTCATAAGAACCTGGTTTCTGACGCTTGACCTTGACCTGGTGAAGATCAGAAACTGCAAAATAGAGTAATTGACATGCACTCTGCAATTATCTGATTATTCAAGTGGTCACATAAACAGCATACTTCATTTTGTAGACTGGAGTAAGGTCTATAAATATGAGGATCGCTGGATTGAATCCCGGGTCTTGCTGCTTGCCATCAGCTGCCAGAGTCTGAACGAGCACAATTGGCCTTTCTCTCCTTCACAGGGGTGGGCTGATAACCCTCCTTTCCTATATTACTCCCAGTGTGAGGTTGGTGAGCACAGGCATCTGTTAACTATTGTATCTGAGCTATGGAGCCGCGCTTTCCAAAGAGCATGCTGGCTGTCTATCAATACTGCATCAGTGGCAGTCATGTATCAGAGTAGACTTGCACATGTCTCTATCGTGTTGGGGACATTGCTAGTGATGGGGGGCGTTTAGGAACAGGGATTGGGTCAGATCCCTAGTTAAGTAGAAAACAGTAAAAGTATTCTCGGATTTCTCTGGCTGCACATGCACAGAAACAGACCTGCACCTGCGGGACAGCGACAAAACACTTGCAGAGCGATGCTGAAACCAACAACATGATCGACAAAATGAAGGATTTAAATATTCCTCATCTGCTAGGTGATGTAAGTTGTTGTGATGAAACACCCAACACCAAAAACAACATGCCAGTCAAGTTGTCGTGCACCAGAGTGGAAACTTTGACATTCAGAACCATGCAGATGAAAATGTCAGTGGAGACTTGACTAACATGGTGTTATTGGGATAGTGGCACTTCCTTCAAATGTTTCCCTGCTGTCAAAACACGATCCCAGAAACACAGCAGCTGATGGAAATTACATTGTACTCTGATCATGTGTATTTGAGGAAAACACTAATCCATATAGTGGTGTGGCCTTCCAGATGTCGAACTGTGCACTTTGACATTGCAGAAAATTCCAGAATATGTGCGCACACACACACAGTCCTAATCAGGTCCTGGGCAAAACACTGTCTGCATACTGCATACTGTAAGCTCCCTGAGTATCACACTCCTCAGGTAGAAGTATGTAGTTTTGAGCCTTTGGTCTTAATTAGATTTCCTGGTCACCTCATTATTAGTTATTGCTCAGTTTAGTTTGCAAACAACATTTCCTTCTTCTGCCTGATGCCACTTCATGCCTTTCTTGTCTGTTTCTGTCTGGATATTATTGATGTTCATGCTCCAGCAGAACATCTGATTACTTTTCTTGTCGCTTGGGTGAATCAGTTCCTTTATTCTAGTTGATCAGTTGGTATGTCAGTCAATCTTGATTCATCTTTCTTTTCTCAGACGAGACAGACAGGCAAAGAAAAGAGACTCTCAGACAAAGGGTGAGTAAAGTACGGTTTTTATAGCTTTTTATTTAGAGGTTGTTGTGTTGTGTGCTGTTGTGCTGCAGAGAGTGGCTCATGTCTAACTCAGCATTTTAAAACCTCTTACAGGTCAACCAGTATGTGTCTCGAGCTGAAGAACTCAAAGCTCTGGTGGCTTCAGACAACAGAATCAGCTTTGAGAATGCAAAATCATCCAGGGATATATTAAGGGGTAACTATGTTTGATAATAGTCTTTATAAAGCCTTACCCTGGCATCTGTCAAGGGGTGGATATATTAGGCAGCTTAATTGTGAGGTGTTAAAAGCAGGAAAAATGGGCAAGCATAAGAATCTTTGAACCACTTTGACAAGAACCAAACTGCAATGGCTAGACGACTGGGTCAGAACATCTCCAAAACATCATGCAGGGCTTGTGGGGTTTTTCTGGTATGCAGTGGTAAGGACCTACCAAAAGGTGTACCACATACCCCAGGAGGCCTTCAGAGGTCCTTGTGGGTTCCATGGCTCGAATGATCAGATCTGTTGTGGCGGCACAAGGGGGGACCTACCTAATATTAAGGTGTTAATGTTATGGCTGATTGTTGTGATTTACATTCAGTGTACGTTCTCTGTCAAGTCTATTGTTTCATAGGGGCCCCAGGAGGTCCAGCGGGCTAAGGTGCTGTCACCATGATCAGGTCGCTGGTTCGAATCCATGTCATGCTGCTAGCCATCAGCCCAGAGAGAGTGCAATTGGCCTTGCTCTCTCGAGTATGGGTAAATGATGCATTGCTTTGTTGCGGTGCCGGCCGTCACTGGCCTCTGCAGGTACATTGGAGCAGGGTATACCACACTTCCCTCCAGGCACGTTGGTTGTCTTGCAATCGGCGTCTTGACTGCGCACGCTTTAGAAGGGATGTGTGGTTTTCTGCCTTCACTGATTTCGATGGGGAGAAAATCGGATAAAATGAAAAAAAGTCTAAAATTGTTACACTTATTAATTGGTTTTAATGTCAGAAATTTTAAAGATAAAGAGGTTCAAAGAATAAACAAGCAAATTGGTGAGACCAGTGGGAAAGACAGTCAGGATTAAAGTACTATAGCACATAAGCAAATCTAAATGTATGCTTGCAAATGCTGGACCATCGCTCTTTTCTAAAGAACGTTGGGTCACTGAGCCAGGTCTAAAGTGAATTGCATCTGGGTTGTGTTGGGCTGAAATCTTGGGTACACTTCTTAGACTATGACAAATGACACACCTTTTGTGGGGCGAACCATTCAGTCTGGTTTTTGTTTGTTTTTCTCACCTAGAAATGTCTAAGGATCAGCCTCGATTACTTGCTGCACTGGACCTGGCTGCTGCTGCTGTAGCCAAGGTGATTGCCATAAGTTCATGCTAAAAATGGCTACTCTGAGTGGTACACTGTGGGTCCTGTAGTTGTAATGCCCTGTGCCCTACAGGAGGATTGTGGGTTGGAGGATTACGAAACGCTGGATCTGTATCAGCAGAGTCTGGGAGAGCTGCTTCTGGCCTTGGCTGGTAAGAGTCTATCTTTGTATGTATTCAGAGTGCCACCATGTAGCACGCCATACACATGGCGTAAGGGATCACGAAACTCAGGATTCGGATCAGATTGCTCAGCAAAAAATAAAAAAGTGACTTATTTTGACACGGTTTGTTCATTTGTATTAGTAACTCTTATATTCTGACATGGTCTGTTTGTGATGTAGAGGTTGATCGATTTTTAGGAAATAAATGAAGATTTGAGGTATTTGCTGAGATGAGATTGGTGACAGTTCTGGTCCAGTATTCATTAGCAATGTTAGCCTAGCATGTCCTGTTGCAAACTAAAGAAGTACACTACAGATATTAGAGATGTCTTGACTGCATTTGAGGTGAATGAGATATAATCTTAGTTAAAATTTCCACCATATGTGTAAGCATTTGTGACATTAAAAAGCGATCAATTATTTATAAATTAAAGAACACACATTTTATAATCTGTTTTTTTATTACTCAACAGAACTTAAATATTTCAGTGTTGGGCCAAAAAAAATTGTAAAACCTCTTATTTACACCACGAAAGACACTTGGATGAACATAAAGAGTGCTGGGGCTTTGAGTATCTCAGCGGTCTAATATGCTGCCACTATGGCCAGGGAGTCACAAGGTCTCTCTCCCTCTCTCCCCTCATCACTCTTTTTTAAAATTAATTAATACTTAATAATTTTTTTATACTTTATTTTTCAGAGTTTTACAGAGAAAACATAGGTCCAACATAGTACTATGGTACACACATTACATCTCACATAGTCTCTGTTAAAGGGACTATTTAATTTCCTAGACATTTTCCATTCATTTCTCCCTAGTTGGGGGATCCTGCAGCATCCATTTTCTAGTTATGGTCTTTTTAATAGCTGCCAACATTATCTTTCCTCTCATCACTGTTGAAGCAACGTTGGCTGGTGCAGGTGTCTGTTAGCTGGTGCAGTTGAGCTGGGGACCCAGCACCGTCCTCTGAACATGTTGGCTGCCCGGCGATGAGTTCGATAAGAGTCGTTGGCTGGCTTTGCATGTATTGGAGGAGATATTTTAAGTCCTTACCCTTCTAGTTTAGGGAGCATTGCTAGTGCTAGGGGGAACTACGAACAGGTTCATTGACAATACCATATTGGCTGAAAAAAGGTGAACATTTGATCAAACACTTGAGAGAAAAAAAAACACAGCTGTTCTATGTTCTACAAAGCCTCTACAGAACTTTTGCAGGTAATTTTTCATTCTTAATTGAACAGTAACACTTAAAACCAAACAGTTTAGAAGAATGCAAGGTGTCCTAAAACTTGCTCTGTGCAGTGTATAGAGAGAAGAGATACAAATATAAGCTGGAAAGTCTTAGGGTTACAGTTTGAGAGAGAGAGAGAGAGAGAGAGAGAGAGAGAAAGCGCGCTAAAAGAAAGTTGGAAGCCAGATGTGTGTGTGTGTGTGTGTGTGAGTGGTTTGGAGAGAGAGAGAAACTAAGAGAGGCTGTGCCAGGGCAGTGTGTGTGGTACTGCTCCGCTGCCATCTGGATCCCATTCAGTGCCGCTCGCCTCCTCTCTCACTGTTATTAAATACTGGAAACAAATGAAAACTGTTATCTCTCAAAGCACTCTGCGCTTGAGCCAACGGCCCTGGGGATAAAGAGGCTGGGGTAGGCTCGAGACCACCCAATCCACAGTGTTTGCATGTGAGCAGCACTTTGGCCAAAAAATGCTGCTAATAATGAATGGAAGTTAGCAGGGTGAGCTAGCGTTGTGAGTTGTAAATGCAGTCTTACTAGATTTTCGACCATTGTTGGAGTAAAGGTTCAGCTGTAGATTTAGTTTACTCAATAGTCTCCTTACCGTAAATGCCAACACATATTTAATGTCTAAAGCTTGCTTCTTAAAATCTACAAAAGTGCAAAAGTTGCATAGCTAAAAGCAGTAGCACTGTCCATCAGAGATGGGGAGTCGAGTCAGTGACTTGATGGGGCCTCACAGTCACCCACCAAATAGTGGAAATAACCACCCTTGGCTTGGATGGCACTAGATTTTGTGGCATGAACTGTATAAGGTGATGGAAGGTGTCTATTATAGAGGTTAACTGCTCCACAGAGGCTCATCGTTTATTCAGTACCACTTACCGAAGTTCTCGTTCCTCTCTGGCATCAACGGCCCGTGGATCACTGCTGTTATGCTGTTGGGAGGCATTTTAGTGTGCGAGAAGTCCATTCTCTGTACTCCTTCACTATGGCAGCTCTAGAAAATTCCACAAAGTTATCGGTATTTGTACATGCAGCAAACCCTGTCACGTGCCCTGTCATCTGTGACATACCGGGGCCAAGTTCATATTCTGACATGACTGTGACAGTGGGCGAAGTGTGGTAGCATCTTTGTGGGGTTTGAGTCAGGCGACTGTGACTGCCACTCCAGAATCCTCCAGGACTTCTTCTTCTAAAATCAAGCCTTGGTGGACTTTAAGGTATGCTTGGGATCATTGTTCTGTTGGAAGGTCGAATGATGCCTAAGCTTCAGCTTCCTCACTGCAAGCATTAGGTTTCCTCTTTCTTTTAGGTTTCATATTTTCTCATACTTGATTGAATCCATCTTGCTCTCCACATGCTGCAGGTTTCCAATGCAAGTGGAAGCAAAGTGGAAGCAAAGTAGTATGCTTGATCCCTCCTCCTCCTCCATCCTCCAGACATACAGCTGATCCATGGGCCTGAAAAGTTAAAAATATTTTGGGCAGAACTAAATGTGACGTCAAATCGGCCAAAGAAATAATCCTAATCAATAAAGATAATGCCTTCCTCCGCATTCAGCCTTTTGCTTTGATCATAATGCAGCAGTAAGATTCATCTAACCTGCTTCCCCCAGCAAACAGGTTCCAACTAAAACACACCAACACCTGTGTTAATTAGCATGTATTTGCCTTTTAGTAAACACAGTAAAAACAGTCTGTTCAATATAAAGGGATAAAGAGAAATGTCAGTTACAAATGAATAATAAATGTTTTTGGTACATAACCTACTACAGACATTATAAGTGACAGTGGAAAAACATATATAAATAATTTGTATATGATGTGGGCCCCATTGCCTCTGCATTCTGTTACTAAATCTAGTAGCTAGTTATAAAAGGGTAATAACCATGAAATGAACTAAGTATTTGTGACCATACATGTGAGGTGTGCTGGGTTAGATGATTGATTAATCCTTTCTCTGTCTCGCTCTCTTTTCTTTCATGTGCAGCCGAGTCTCAGGGCCGTAGGAGGGAGCTGCTCCACAACGAGGTGGGTAAAAGAAATGTATAATGGATATTTATCCTGTATTGTGGTGCTGAAGGGCTTAGGTACGTGAACACACCGTAAACCTTGTTAGTACAAGTCAGTGACTCCATATATCTCCCTGACACACTGAATATTAACACATGTGTCTCTGTTGGTTTGGCGCCTGATGATGTGCTTGTTCCTTTGATTAGCTTACAGGGCCCAACCCTTTTTAAAGTTTACTAATGAACCATATACAAGAAGTTCCCCATCATACGGAAGAACCATTTGAACACTGCGGTAAAGATGTTGCTAATTATCTGATAGTGATGTTAATGCTCCGATGGATATGCTGGGCAAGGCTGGCAGCTGTTGCGATAGCGTTTCTACTGACAGCGATGCTAATGCTGCAATAGCGATGCTGGGTGAGGCTGGCAGTTGCCACGGTAAAGAGGTGAGGAGCAAGGAGATGCAACCTTACAGACCTGGATCCATTTTTAATTTAAGGAGTTAAAACCCAGTCATATACTAATGTTTTTGGCAAATTACATGTTTTCTGAATGCATATATTCTCTACAGGTAACACACTTTTACATATGCCATGCACAGTTACTGTTTATTTCCTTAATATATAAATATAAATAAATAACAGCACTAAATGTGGAGCGTACAAGGGTTATTGTATATTTAATATGCTTTATTCCATTTTTTTAATCTTGTATGTTAAACTTGGCAACTAAATGTGCATTGTACTCTGAAATGTGCAGAAAAATATACGTTTGTGATTTATTCACTTATTTATTCTTAGAAAGTCAACAACACATGCCCTTTAAACAGGGGCATCCCAACTTTGGCTCAAGGCTATACTTCTCAGTGAATCGGCAGTGAGACAACGCAGTTTGCACACGATGATTCATATTTTACATTCTCTTATTGCTCTCTCTTACAGTCAAACACAGAGCCTGATGGACACACATTTACATGCATTTGTTGCCACTTTGTGTCTTTTTTTATATGCTTTATTTGAGGTCTAGAAGCATCATAGTTTATCTTGTTCTGTTGTCTTTGAGTCTTGTTATTGTTTGGTGAAGTCCGTTTTTATCATTTGGCCTTTTCCCTCTCAGAGAAACTCTGATTACTTGATATAATGGTCAGAATAATAATCAGCAATCAGTGCTACATCAACACAAGTAAATTAAAGACTCATACACTGCAGTTGTGTTATTGTAACATATTGTGTTATCTGTTTATGGGACTGGAACTTTAGCAGAAAAGCAACCGAGCAATGTGCCTGGGTCCAAACACGACTGTATTCTACATATAAACAGTTTAGTGAGCGAGAGAGAGAGAGAGAGCGCGAGGGGTGGGAGATGAAAGTGTGGTTTTTAGAGTATTCCCATTTGAAGTTTTATGAGCCCTTAAATAAATTCAGATGCGGCCGAGTTAACCAAAAGCAGAGCTTTGTGTGTGTGTGTTGGTTGCTCGTTAGGCCTGGATTCAGTGTGTGAACCATGTGTGATTATTGTTTTGGCTGTATTCTTAGAGTCCCAATCCTGCATTTATGATGCCACATCATATTAACAGAATACACTCTAAAATGCATGTTTGACAGTCAGGAGATGCAGCTCCATACAAGAATCTGACCGGGACTTTAGAAATGTTCACCTAGTTTAAATGAATTGGACTTACTAATATCAGCCATGACCTTAGTACCATCGGCCTAATATGAGTAGTTCTGCCGCCACAGCAGATCTGACCAGATGAAGGTACTGTATTTCACTTCACAGAATTGGTGACTGGACTTAAAAAAAGCTGCTTTATACAAAACAAGAAATTCTTATTCTAATACTTTTCACTGGATTTTATGTTCACCAGCATCTGTTCTAATGTGATCTGGAGTTTGTACAGTACAAACACTCTTACTGTTGAGAGAAATGTTTTTTTTAACAATGTACTGAGGTGCTTAAAACATCTGCATAGTACAGGCTATCCCAGACTTTCACATGTTCCATAGTTTTGATATTATGAATGTTATTGGTTACATATGAATGTTATATGAATGAAGTGGTCATAATGTTTTGGCTTCCCTGTGTGCATGCTATACCTGGCCACGTGCAGGGCAAGAACTGTGGGTATTTAAGGGATTTAATCATTTTTTCCTACATTCAAAATATTTCCACTTAACTGAGACATTTGTTTCTTGAAGCGTACCCAAGGATTGTCTGAAACAGATGCCCAAGTTTCCAAGTACATCTGTTATGTCTTATAATTGGTGTGTGTTTGACTCTGTGGAGTTACCAAACAACATGACTTTCTTTGAGCACATTACTCTGTACTTCTGTGGCTCTGTTTCTAGCCAATGGACAGCATATTAGTTTCTAATGTTTCTTGTTATTGAAACAGGTCGTTTAAGCATTGTGTTTTTGAGCCCTGCCTTAACAAACCTAGCTCATGTAATACTTAGCTTGGATATCAGGCCATTGATGCTACACTGGATTAAGGTGCTGTAGTGTTTAGTTAACACAGACACTTGAGTCACACAAGTGGATTGCGCCTGAGGCTTTGTCAAGGCCAAAGCTTGTGAATAGGCTGGAAGCTGGAACAGGTTTAAAAAAGGGCTGGATTGTGTTGCTGATTTAGCCTTACAGACTCAAGGCTGTCGCATGATTGAATGACTTTAGCTTTGGGTTATTATGGGGTCAGGGTGGCCTTGCCTGTCATCACTGTGCATCTGACACTGTGATGACTGATTTGCCCTCCTGCAAAGATCTAGCCATTAATTATAAGATGCATTACAACGCACCAAGGTAAAAATGCTCCAAGGAGAGGCAACCAGTGAACCGGCAACAAGGTGATGGACAACCAAGGCTCACTGATGCATGTGGGGATCAGCGCACCAAAGTTAGCCAACAACTAGTACCAATCAACACCAATCAAGCACCAGTTGGTTGCCCATCACCTTGTTGCCGGTTTAGTGGTAGACCTTACTTGGAGCATTTTTAGCAGGTAGTAACCACTGCATACAGAGAATACTCCACAAGACATGTTGTGTTGGAGATGCTCTGGACCAGTCATTTAGCCATTACAGTCACCTTCAAAAACTAACTGTTCTCGTGCTGCCTAATATGTACATTATATGGGCAAAAGTATTGAGACACCTGCTCATTCAGAATGTAAAGTAGCTGAATGCATTCATTTGAAGGGGAGTCCACAAATATTGGACATGTAGTGTGTATCCCATCCCTTGACATGTGCCATTGTACTCAGATTATTAAGGTTATGCACTTCACCTGTCAGTGGTTTTAAAGTTATGCCTGATCATGATGTTTATTATGCTATATAATAGTCAGTGTCTGAATAGTGGTCAATATCATGGTAGAAATTCGAATGGAATCATGTTACCTACCCTGATGTATCTTTTTTCCCTCAAATATTGCAGTTTTTCTATTTGTCATTAATGTTTTTAATGAATGAATTAATTGTATTTTTTACAGATTAAGAGTTTGATGAGTAGAGCGGAATACCTTAAGGAACAGATTAAGGTAAAGTCCCAACAGTGCACACCACTGGGGTTAGCATCATTGAGGGTTTTTAACCAACACAGTATGGTTAATAAAATGGTTATTAGGATTTTTATCTGTTTTGTCTTCATTGTAGTATATGAGCTTTTATAATTTTTATAATATATAAAAGACCCATAATAAGCCTCAAGTATATAATATACTTTGTCATTTCTGTGTGACAAAGGTTTAACATGGTAAATCTAAATTATCTGAAGGCAAACCTTTTGTTTTATGTTTTGTAAACAATTAACAATATTTTTATTCATTCTTATATTTATGTAAAGATGGTTTTGTGTGTTTTAGATCCGGGAAACCCAGACTGATGTGAATAAGGACCTTGTTTCTGAATCTGTGCGGACATGTAAGTGTAGAACTCCTTCTTGTTGTTCCAAAGAGGAAATCGTATTACATACCACAAAGCAAATGGGGGCATATAATGGCTTGCTGTATTTCTGATTAGAAAGCAAGCACGAGAAAAGCAAGTACCTTGCATGGAAAGGGGGAACTGGCATCTAGCCCTGGAGCCGGGTCTGGGGGTAGTGTACCCCATTCAGGGTCAGCCCAAACAAGTAATGTGGGACAACCATGTGGACCCACCAGCCGCGATGTTCGGATGTGGTGGAATGCCCATTGACCAAGGGTATAAGAGCCCTTGACGTCATGGACATACTTTCCGGCAATGGAAACAGAGAGCTGAACAATAAAGCAAAGCTCTCGATTTACCAGTTGATCTATGTGATCTCTCGTGATAGGGTGAGGAGCTCTGTTATCGGGGGAAGGTTCAAAGTAGAAATGCTGCTTCTTGAGAGGAGCCAGCTGAGGTGGTTCTGGCATCTGATAAGGATGCCCCCCGGTCGCCTCCCATTTATGATGTAGCTGGCGTGACCCAGTGGGAGGAAACCCAAATGGAAGCCCTAGGACACCGCTGGAGGGATTATATCTCCCGGCTGGCCTGGGAGCACTTGAGGAGCAATTAGGGGTACTTGCTGGGGACAGGGATGCCTAGACTTCTATGCTCACCCTATTGCCACTGCAACGCTGAATGTCTGAGTTCCAAGTCTTAACACATAGCTTTCTCCTGTTTGTCACTCAGCGTGTTGTCTACAGTAGCTATAGCTGCCTCTAACCATGGATGAATCTGGCAAGGCCACACGAGCATACTGGAGGGTGACCCTTTGGCTTTGGATCGGAAGAAATATGATTGGATTGCCGGGGTGATCACATCTGCCCTCAACCAGTCACACAAGTTCACCACGGCTGCTGCTTTTCCAGCATGTAGCATCAGCATTAGGGCTAGTCAGCTTGCTGGATAATATGGTATACTGTACACAAGCAATGTTACAAACTGATGTTTTTACACATTACTGTACTTTCATGCTTTTCCTCTCCGGTCATGTAACTGTCTTAAAAGATTTTGCTGAGGTTTGCAGATGTTTTTATTGCAGAAAAAAATACCGCTGTACACAAAAAGATACACGAGGGAACTCCTGAAAATGTGACAGATCCTTAAAAAACTCAATGTACCCTTTTTTCTATTTAAACTTTACTTTCTGCCACTTCAGGCTCTTTTTCTCTGCCATATATACACACACACACACACACACACACACACACAGTGAGCCTCACCACAGCTCGTCCGCAGAATAAGTGGGGCTTTGGGTCCATGTGGCTTTCCTCCCTGTTTGCTCTGCTCTTGCATTTACTTTTGGGCTGCCACACATCAAGCGCTGAGACTTTTTCTTCTGCTCGCCTCACGCGCCACTGGTTAACAGTTTAGATTGGTGGCGCGGCAGTAAAAAACAGTAAAAACACTGTGAAGCTCTGGACTTTTCTGTCTCCCAACTGTCCAAAACTGACATAAAAAAAAACGAAGCACTTAAGCGTGGATGGGACAAATTAGGTACTTTCAATGTACAGGCGGCTGTTATTAGAAATGTGGTTTACTTCATGATCTACTATTTACTGTATGCTGGAGAGACACTGGTTTTCTGTCGGCCTTGTTTGTTTATATAACCCTATTTTAATGTTACTATTTTTGTTTGAATTATTTATGAAATGTCTGATCTACAAATGAAGCTAATTAAAGAGTCATTACACCCCCATGTCATTCTTTGGTAATTAAAAACTGGCATCTATTGTTTTGTAATAATAAGTTACACCACTGTTGTGGTGTTGTGATAAGACCCCCCTCACCCAAACACATATGCAAATCAGCTAACCAGTGTCCCTGCACCTTGATGAAGCAGTTTAAGTATTTAATGGTTATATGAGTGCAAATATGCAAAGCAGACCTTAAATACATAGCCACAAGTTAATCAAGCTGTTCTCTCTCCTACCCTAGACATCGTTTCTGCCTTTTTTCACCTGTTAATGCAAGAAATGACTACCGCTGCAGCAATGCTCATTTCTGCTAGCCGGTCTATGAGGATTTAAGTGTTCCTTAGCATTGAGCTAACGAAGCCAAATAATCTTTTCCACACTTATACCGTATTATTAACTTAATTTATCTGTCTAACTTCATAATCTATCTATGTCATTTCATTCAGGGAAGCTTCTCTCTTTCTAAATGTGTGTGTGTATGTGTTTGTGCTGAAAATCAAAGAGAATTAAGGTAAGCCAAGGAGCTAGGTAGAGAAACTGATGTTGGGGATCGTGGAACCAACAATGCCCTCTCCTTATCATCTCCTTATCTCCGTGCTCCGCTGTTTGGTGACTTACAGGCATTGTAGAAAGGCATGCATGCATTACACCAGCATTACTATAATGCTGCCAACAGGTCTTATTTGGGGTCACAGTGAAATAAAGGTGACTAACAAAGAGCAATACTACTTTCTATATTTGCTTTTTTGCACTGTCACTCGTCACCCAGTTTCCCTGCCTAAAGTGTCCAAAGTGTCCTTCCAATTTGGAGCATTTTTCAGACTTCAGGGTGGCATATAGTACTGTTTTAGCTAGAGCTGCTACTGTTATTACTGTTTCTGGACCCAATTACATTGCACTGCTATTTTGTTTTTAATGGACATCACTGTCATACAGTGTAAGGCAAGTATGTAAATCCATTTGAAATTATTTACCAAATCCATACCGTTTAAGGCAATTCTTTTTGTTCATGTTTATAGATCACATTATGTTATAGGCTAACCAGCAATAGAAGCTTAAAACCGCTGGGTTAGCATTGCACAAACTTGCCAACTCACGTCAGGTTTTTTAGTCCTTTAGTCTCTCAAATAAACTTACTCATGTGATTTTACTTTAGCGTGGTCCCTCCCGGCTGGTGTAGCGTAGTGGGTAACAACACCACCAAGAGTCCTGATTCAAATGCAAGTTGCTCTGCATATTAGCGTCAGCCAAATGCCATAAGGGTCGATGTAAACTTGAAGGGGTCTGAAAGTGTTGGGATGATATAGACATGTTATTAGCATAATGCCAAATGCCATGCACAATATTGCATTAGTTTTTACCCATGTTACCCTTGTACGTGCAGTGCAAAACTATAGAAGCAAACTTTGGACACCAAATGCATTGACTGCTGCCTTCGACTTGAGGTACAGAAGGGGAAACGGTGCAGGTTTGAGTTTCTGCTGTACTTTTCTCCTGTTAACTTTCCTCTCTTTCCTACTCACCAGAGACCAATCTAAATAGTCTCGCTCTAGCGTGTATTCATACTTGTTCTCATGCACTTAAACTGTCTCACTCTCTCATACACTCATACTTTCACTCATACACACACAAGAGCTCACAAAGCGGCACTGTAGAACCAGTTTGCTTGATTTCTGCTGGGGTCTCTTCTGGCCTGTTCTGGCTCTCTCCCAGCCACAGTTTAGACTGGCACTGCAAGAGAGACTGTGTGTGTGTGTGTGTGTGTGTGCGCGCGCGTGCAGAGAGGGTTAATCCTTGGAACATGGAGCCCTCATCTATACCACACACACACACACACACACACACCCCCCAACAGTATTCATCTTACACTGACATGGCCGTCATGAATAGAACATTGTATCCATGGGACACAAAGCTAGGCCTAAAAATCTGCATCTCAACTCTTCCCAGTGTGTGTGTGTGTAATGGGGATTGAAATATGGGTCTGTCCCAACACCCAGATAAATTAGACACTAAGGCCCAGCTCCTGTTGGCCCACACCACCCTGCCCCCTCCCCCTAACTTTCCTGCCTTTGTTTGTTTTGATTTTGTTCCCAGAAGCTGGCTGCAGGGGGACAGGCTACAGAGGGGGAGGGGGGAGAGAAATGTGGAGCAAAACTCAGACGCATGCCTCCAGTGAGTTGTTTTCACAGGGAAACTGCCTTCTACACTCCTACACCTTCTCCTTAAAAGCGTACAGCATCCTCTTGTAGAATGTGGTAAACAAATGATTAGTTAGAGCTACATCACTGGTTATAAGGGAACCTCACGGTCAAAGGGCATATTAGGCAGCAAGTGGTCAAGCATAAGAATCTGAGCTGCCCTGAAAATAGCCAAACTGTGATGGCTAGGCAACTGGGTCAGAACATCTCCCAAACATCAGGCAGGTTTTGTTGGGTTCTTCTGGTTCAAGGCTCATTGATGCAATTCATAAAAGGTCCCACCTCACAACTTACAGGACTTAAAGGATCTGCTGCTAATGTCTTGGTGCCAGATTCCACAGGACGCCTTCAGAGGACTTGTGGAGTCCATGCCTCAAATGGTCAGATCTGTTGCGGCAGCACAAGGGTGGCCTACTCAATATTAGGCAGGTGGTATTAATGTAATGGCTGATCATTGTGACGTTATGTGACATTGTGAACACAATCACATTCCACAGTGGTCCCGCAATAGGCATGAGGGCCAAGATTGTCCAGTTATTAGACCAGAAAAACTAAAGGTGGATGTAAAACCGAAAACTATAGTCACGCTTGGGGATGGCCTGTTTGAAATGTTTATTTTAGGGCCCGTCCACAT
This sequence comes from Salminus brasiliensis, assembly GCF_030463535.1. NCBI lineage: Eukaryota > Metazoa > Chordata > Actinopteri > Characiformes > Bryconidae > Salminus > Salminus brasiliensis. The sequence goes on from NC_132890.1 coordinate 31,617,367, forward strand.
GCATCTGGATGAATCCGGAGGTATTTGTCTGTGTTTTGGCCTCTTGTCCACATGAAAGGTTGTTTTTGGTCAATCAAAGCTTTTCCAAAACACTCCCTCTAAGTGGACAAAATGTGGAGCTAACAGAGCTTTATGAAATTTCTACATATGAACAATGTAAATACTGTTCTACTACAAAAATATAATGCTCTAGGTAGAGGTAGGTTAGAATCTTGCGTAGTACACTACAGTAGTGTGTAATTTGGGATTTTCTTCCTTATTCATTGTGTTTTAATGTCACTGTTTATGAGGTACTGTCGCTCCATACAGGTTTGACAAACGCTCTGTTTTTAGAAATATCTGTACATGTGGATGGGAACAGGTAATAGAGAAATAAGCCAGATAGCTAACATTACTGTTAGGAAGCTAAATATCATGTTTGTATTTATTAGCCTCAACATCATCAGGATTTTAGTTAGTAGACAAAATTCCTTGTGAGAAATCATTTAGCCAGCTAGCATGAATATATTTTTTTACTTTTAGGTATTTGCTAGTTTTACTTACAACATATTTAGTTTTGATTTATTTAGATCAGAAAAAGACATGTGGGTTACTGTAGCTATGGGTTGAAGCTATTTACTTGGTCATAGTGAACTTTCACGGCTTTGTAAAGAGGAATACAAATGCCAAATCGAATAGCTTTACAATTATACTTACATAAGATACATACTTTTTATTTTGTTCTAACTGGTTTAGGAATGTTATATTGGGATTGAAACACAAGAAAGCTAAATCTTTGATTCAGCTATATTGTTTGCTTAGATGGATCCAGCTGATTTGTTCAACGTTCCCCAGCTTAGCTCTGCTAAGCTTTAGCATTATACTAATTACATGCCTTAATCACTACACACTTTCCTAAAACCTCATTGAGTTCTAAAGCATCTCAGATAGAAAATAAAGGATGTCCAAAATGTCTAGATTACAGGAGAAGGAAAACACTTTCTCAATGGATGTAAAAACTTAATTTCAAGTCATTCTAGAGCAGTTTTTGGACCATTCATCATTAAATTCTGAACAACTGCCAGATTTAAATTATATCAAAACATGCAAACATGGAGACCCATGGTTTTTGCAGGACAGCAACTTTTCTGGTCAACAACATGTATCAGCCATTTTAATGTCCAAATTCTGTCTGTATTTATTTATTTTTGTCCATTTTTATTGATAACAGTGAGGCATTTGATGTCAGAAACCACATTAGTCTAGTCTATTAGAGATTCTTAGGAGCTCAGTGTGGTTTAAGGTAAGTGTGTGATGATTTTGGCGTCCAGTTAGTGTAATGCTAAAGCTATGAGCGTCCATTACTTGACTACATAAGCCTCATCCTCGGTCTTTGAAAACTTTTGCTGCTGCTGAACATTTGCTTTAATATCGTTGTAATACTCTAAACGGCATATTCTGATATTATTAACCAACTGAACAAGCACATATATACACATTTCACATTCAATTTTATTCCTTCATCATTTAAAACATAAATATATTGCTTTCTGTACATACAAGGTTTGTGACAATTCGACCAAATACCTTCACAACATTCAATCACTGTTTGAACTAGAAACTGTTACAAAGTTAACACAACTAATGTGGGTAATTCCACATTAGAGAATGTGTCCACAACTCAGACAATCGCTGACTAACGTAGTGTGGCGATTTTTCTGCTTCCAGTTCGTCAGAAAGCAGCCTCTCTTTTTTTTTTTATTCAGAAGAGACTGCAAACAGATCTCTCATTCATTTCCCTTCTCTCCAAGCAAGGCCGAAAAGTCAGCAGACGTTTGAAGTCACGGAAGGAGGGATTCTGCTACTTTCCATGTGCAAGAGAAATTTCATACAACCCAATTACTTCAGAGCACAAACAATGGTCCAGCTCAGAAGCAGAGAAGGAAAAAAAACTGAGAGAGAGAGAGTGAGAGAGATCAAGTATTTCCTTTAGGAATGGGGGAGGGAGAAAAAGAGAGGAAAGAGGTCATGCCAGGGGATGATTCAGTGAAATGAGAGAGTGAGAGAGAATATAGAGTGAGTGGTTGAGGGGGGGAGGGTATTTTAGTAGCCTGTGAAGAGGCTCTCCACTTAATTTAACAACTTGATCCCGAAACCTGCTCTTTTCTCTGGCCGTCCACTGCAAATATTTGAAGTGTAATGGTCACCACAATGAGCGTGTGGGCAACAAGAGGTCTGCAAACACCCACCAAGCAAGTTCACTGTTTGTCTTAAGTCTTACTAAAAAAGAGACACACTTTAGGCAGCAATGGGGTGAAACAAAACACTAAGAGCGAGAAGGGGAAGAAGGAGGAGAGTCTCTCACCAAACTCTCACAGCTTTCTATCAGAGAGGCCACAAATACTGGAGTTTAAAGGAGTAGTTCAGTGTTTTCTTTTTCATTTAACGTCTGCATGTGTAGCATCTGCTCAGTTACGGCAATTGATCATTTTGACACTTCCCTGTAGTTAGGAAAGGTAAAAAAAAACATTGACTCAATGCTAGCTTATTATAGAAGCCAATCCAATGGGAAAAATGCTTGAAATATGTGACTATAAAACAAAACTTGAAACTATAAACATTCCAAGCAATCCAATCAAGTGCTCACTGGATTCAACTCTACATTTGTCGTGGGTCAGTGATCTTTCTGCTCTTTTTAAGTAGTATGAAAGCCCTTCGAAAATACTGCTTGGTGGCAATCAGCCATGACCAGACACAGAAAGATTACATTGAGGAACGCTGCAATATTCCTTTAAGGCATATTTCAGTGAGGTTCTAGCTTCACTCTTGGAACATAAATTCCAGGCCATCTTCTATTCCTTAGCTTAAGTCTTTCATATAAGCCAATCCACGCTGGACAGTCCTGGCCAATGCGAAACTCCCTTGCAACCTTCTAAATAAGCCTTTTCAAAGCTTTTGTCCATAGCCATGATGCTCATAAAAAGGCAAGAAGAGGGGCATAGAAATGCATCAATCCTCGTACTCTATGCACCCTTATCTATAGAGCATCTTCATTAGACCCTTTGGAAGCACTCTGAACTTGGATTCTGAATTTCCAGTATCAGAGCTCAGACAGTGCTGGCCATCACCATGTGGAGAAGAGCCAGGACGGGTCAAGCCTCAAGAAAAGTCAGCAAGACTAACCCCCAGATCAGAACTATATGGCCTGAGAAGCGCTTGCCCCCCGAATACTGAACCACAGCATCCGCATCCACCTCTCGCTCGCCTTTAGCTTCATAATCTTCATCTTCATACACATCGTCCAGGCCGTCGTGGTCAGTGTACGCTCCCCGGTCCCCGACAGAGCACAGCTTGGCCATGTTCTCCTTGACCACCTCGCAAAACGGCCTCTCCACTCCATCACATATGCACTTGTCCAGCATGGCACCATCCGGCATGAACAGCAGCTCCTCAATAGTGGCCTTGCAGCGGGCCGAGCACTTCCTGCCGTTGAAAAGCTGACCGCAGGAGGACAGGTAGGCGGTCAGGGACGACCGGCAGCTGAGGTTATCTTCACAGCGCTGGCGAGCCTCGGTGCAGCCCATTCCACCGGGGTGAGTCCTTGGCAGGCACGGCTCAATGGCCTTCTTGGCCCTGCGGCACTCCACGTCCTGCCCGCAGTCGCAGGTCTCCAGGTCTGGCCCACTGAACGTCTGGTTGAGGCGGACGAGGGCCCCTATGCAGTGGCTCGGACACTGCCGCCTCGTCCCCCTCAAGTTTCCGTCACATGCCGTCAGGTACTGATTATAGGCCAGCTCGCAGTCTCGCTCTTGGTGGCACCGCAGCAAGGCCTGCCAGCAGACCAACTGGCCATTCAGTGTCACCGTGAGCGAGGTGAAGACAAACAAGGAGAAGGAGAAGAAGAGCGCTGGGGGGCCACACGGGGCCTCCATGCTGGGGGTCCCTGCAGCTCACAGGTATGCACTGACTTTGCAAAGTCAGCTTTCCTCCACATTTATTAGCCCAAGAGTGAGGGTCGTAAATCCCAATGTGCTCCACATGCCACAGGGGGAGAGCTCACCAAGTTAATGTCCACCATCTAAAATCCTTATGTTAGGTCAGAAAGGAAACTTGGAAAGACTCATCAGGAGGGATCCGGAGGCCTGCTGTACAATGCTGTTATCAGATTTCCTC